>NC_044317.1:31719611-32019611 GCF_007474595.2 Lynx canadensis | reverse complement strand
AGAAGATTCCAAGCTGCAAGTATTGACTTTTGCTTTGGATGGGGTGGCGCTTGGTGGGACCAGTTCAGCTCAGAACTTTGCTGCCTGTGGATAAATATGACAGCATTGTGGAACAGCCCCCTTTTGTACCTAGGGTAGACCTAACGTGCAGTTTAGGTATCCAAGTGCAGGACTGCAGTATCATGAATGAAGTTTAGCACCACGGCCAAAGCTACGGTGGCTTTGGTGGATCTTCACCCAGGAGATGTGAAATCCTCATGTAGACAATAATAATCTTTCCCTGGTGCCTGCACCGTTGGAATTTCTTCCCCTTTCTTTTAAATTTCTTTTTAACATTTATTTATTTTTGAAGGAGAGAGAGACAGAATGTCAGGGGGGAAGGGGCAGAGATAGAGGGAAACACACAATCCAAAGCAGGCTCCAGGCTCTGAGCTGTCAGCACAGAGCCTGAGGTGGGGCCCAAACTCACGAGCCATGAGATCATGACCTGAGCTGAAGTTGGACGCTTAACCGACTGAGCCATCCAGGTGCCCCTAGAATTTCTTCCCCTTTGAAAACAGAAATATAATTACATGCTGAGACTATGCTAGAATTAAGGTGGAAAATCTCAGCAAGGCAGCCAACCATGAATCCTAAACATTGCATCTGAGCTGGAGCATGTGAGAGCAAAAGAGAGAAACCGGTCGTAGGAGAAGAACTTCCCAGTAATGAGACAGAGGCCTTCAGGTCCCATTCAGCCTGAATCTTTCAGCTAAAATCAGTGAAGGTTCAACAAATCCTTGCCCTTATACCAGTGCAGAACAGAACGTGTTTTGTGTTTTCTTTAAAAGGCATTGCTAAAGGAGCACCTGGGTGGCTCAGTCAGCTAAGTGCCAACTTTTGACTTCTGCTCAGGTCGTGATCTCACAGTTCGTGGGATCAAGCTCCATATTGGGCTCTGTGCTGACAGCATGTGGGGCCTGCTTGGGATTCTTTCTCCCCCTCTCTCTCTGCCCTTCCCCCCTCCTCCCCTCTCAAAATAAATAAAAACCACAGTGAGACACCACCTCACACTGGTCAGATTGGCTAAAATTAACAACTCAGGAAACAACAGATGTTGGTGAAGATGTGCAGAAAGGGGAACCCTCTTGCACTGTCGGTGGGAAAGGGAACCGGTGCAGACACTCTGGAAAACAGTGTGGAAGTTCCTCACAAAACTGAAAATAGAATTACCCTATGGCCCAGCAATTGCACTCTTAGGAATTTATCCAAAGGATACAGGAGCGCTGATTCGAAGGGGCACATGCACCCCAATGTTTACAGCAGCACTATCAACGATAGCCAAATTATGGAAAGAGCCCAAATGTCCATCAACTGATGAACAGATTAAGATATGTGGTGTATGTTCTCCCAGAACATATATATATATGCATGTGGCACTCACACACACACACACACACACACACACACACACACACAATGGAATAGTACTCGGCTATGAGAGAGAATGAAATCTTGCTATTTGCAACAACGTGGATGGAACGGGAGAGTATTATGCTAAGTGAAATAAGTCAGCCAGAAGAAAAAGACAGATATCACATGATTTCACTCATATGCGGAATGTGAGAAACTTAACAGATGATCATAGGGGAAGGGGTAGGAAAAAGAAGATAAAAACAGAGAGGGAGGCAAACCATAAGAGACTCTTAAATACAGAGAACAAACTGAGGGTTGGTGGGGGTGGGGAAAATGGGTGGTGGGCATTAAGGAGGGCACTTGTTGGGACGGGCACAGGGTGTTACATGTACGTGATGAATCACTGGATTCTACTCCTAAAGCCAAGACTACGCTGATGTTAATTAACTTGAGAATTAAAAAAAAAAAAAAGGCATTCCTAGATTCCACGCATATTGGTGAAAAGCCAGAGCTCCAATACTTATAGGCTTTCAAGGATTCAGAAAACAGCAAATAAGCCATGGAGAGGGAAGTGAAGGAGCATCGAGGCCCGCGGATCTCAAACTTAGGTATGCATCACAATAATTTGGATCACACTCCAGAGCTTCTGATTCAGAGGAGGTGGTGGGGCCTCATCTCGGCTCTGCTTGGCTTTCTAAGGTGGGGCAAGGGGAAATGGAAGAAGACATTTCTCAAGCAGGAAGGAACACCAGACCAATTTTACCCCATCAGTGGTGGAAGGTCAGTCTCTACCAGAACAGAACAAACAATCCTAGAAGGGCCACACACACCACGGGAGAAGAGTAGCCATCGACTTCTCTTCGTCTCTCAAAATGGCCCCAGGCTGTAGCATTGCACCAATCAGGAAAGGCTAGTTTAGGTAACCATGGCACCAAAATCTCTGCGGCTTGACACAACAAAGTTTATTTTTCACTCCAGACAACTTTGTTGCTGGTTGAGTTAGGTTCCCGGGTTGGGTTATCTCCACGCAAGGTGGCTTTGGTCTCACGACCCCTCCATGTGCATCTTTTCTTCTGTGGTAGCTGTGGCAGGGCCACGGGAACCTGGTGAAGGCTTCTGCTCTCGTGTCACTGGCCAAAGCAAGTCATGTGGCCATGCCTAACTTCACGAGGGAGAGGGAAGGAGTGTAAGCTTCCACGGAGGAGATTCACTGGTTAATCCTCTCTCTCTCTCTCTCTCTCACACACACACACACACACACGCACACAAATGCACATAAAAGCTGGTGATAGTCACTAAAGCCAGTACTCTAGTTACTAGTATCGTCCCAATATCAGTTTCAGGTTGTGATAATGTATTATAGTTACATAAGATGTTAACACTGGGAGAAGCTAGGTGAACAGTACATGGGAATATTCTGTATTCTTAACTCCCTGTTGGTCTATAATCTTTCAGAAGGCAAAGTTAAAAAAAAAAAAATCTCAGGGGAAGATTCTCCATCCAGGTCCCCTGCCTCACGTCTTCTCTACAAATATCCCACATGTGAGCTGCGAGAGAACTTGTCTCAGGAAAGTGATGCTTTGCTAGAAAAGCAGGAAATCTGATTAATGTGCCAGTGACAGGTCTGCGGACATTCACCTGCCTATCCGCACCTTCAGTCTCTGCAGAAATATAGATGAAATCTCTCCTTTGAAAGTTAAAATAAAAGCCAGTCAATTCCCATGTGTGCCCCCTTTACTGCAGGTAATAAGTAGGAGCCCGGGTGAATTGCTATGTATTTCCCTTTAAATTCTTGGGATTTCAGTGACAGACCAAGGCCCTCATCTGTCAGCAAACTGTTCCAGGCAGACCCATTACTTTAGCACTACAATAAAACAAAGGGCATCAGGATAATCCGTCAAACAAAAGCAGCTGGGAGCATCATCGTGTACCAGAGGCTGTATTCATTTGCCCAGAACATTTAAAAATCTATGCCCTAGCTCTTCTCCCCAAAGTCCTTATTTCACCCAATAAAATAAATTTAAAGTGCATAAATGTATATTAAAAATATCTAAGCAAACACTTGCAGCTAAATAATGTTCACCCAGATGTGCCTACATTTTTTTTATCGTTAGACATGTTTCCTGTTCTCCCAAGTAAATATTTCACTGAAAATGCTCCCCAAGTAGTTGTTATCTCGATATTTTCACAATAGAATATTCTGTGCTCTACACATATAAATACTGTGAATAACCAGACATTTTCCCGAAGAGACCGCGGATCTCCCTGCACTGGGCAAAATGATTCTCTCCATAACGCCAGCTCTGAGAGCAGAGGCCGTGCTTAGCAGGGTGTGAACTCCAAAATCCAAGGCACTGGCTCCCAGTAATTCTTTGGAGCCTGATACGAGGTGAGTCCCTGCAGCATTTGTATGCCTCATTCAAGGTTTCCATGGGAAGGGGGAAGGAACTCAAACACTGAGGCCACACAGAACCCATACTTGAAAGCTGTTCCTTTCACTCGTGTGACTCTGCCCATGTTATTTATTGCCCCATCTGTAAAATGGGAAACAACAATAGCGCCTGAAGCCTATGTGTGCGGAGAGTCTAGCCCTCCAACAGCATCTATCTGGTCCCTCTTCTTTCCTTCAGCAGAGCTCCATAAGGAGAAAGCCCAGGGCACCCACTGTAGTGTGAACTATCCCTCCAGAAGACTTCCCACATTCCTAAAGACCTGTGCCCACTCTTATGGGGATTTCACATTCATTGTCCCATTAGGCTCTAGTTGCCGAGCTACTCTACAGAAGTGGTTCTCAAACTTGAGCGTATAGCGGAATTATTGGGGGGGGGGGGGGGGTGGAGAACTTATTAAAACACAGATTTCTGGGCCCCACCCCTAGAGTGGCTGATTCAGGAGATCTGAGATGCTGCATTTCTAACATGTTCCCAGGTGATGTTAATGCTGCCTGTCTGGAGACCGTGCTTGGAGAACCACTGATCTAGAACGGGGTCTTTCAACTTCTCCTACAAAAGGCTGGATAGCAAATATATGAGTCTTTGCAGGCCATACGGTTTCTGTTGCAACTACGCAACTTTCTCATTGTCACCTAAAGCTACCATAGATCACCCATACTGCCTTCCAATAAAACTTTATGTATGGACCCTCAAGTTTGAATTTCATATAATTTTACATGTCATGAGATACCATGCTTTGGGTGTTTGTTTTTGTTTTTGTTTTTGTTTTTGAACAGCTGGAAAATGCATAAACCACTCTTAGGGTCTTGGGCCAGAGGAAAACAGGTAAGTGGTTAGATTTGGCCCCTCAGGCTACAGTTTGCCAAGCCCTACAACTGGAAACACCAGGCAAATGCAATGCTTTCAGCGCATTGAATAAAAATGTCTCCATTTTTCTTCCTCCATCTGTTTCTGTGTTGGACAAGCCCACTCTGTCCAACGTGCTCCTCACTGGCACTGCCCCGGAGGCCACCCCAGCTGAATCCACACTGCCTTGGCCACCATGAGGCCTCGAGAGTTCTCCAGTCCCCTCCCCACCCCCCCCCCCGCCTTCTTACAGCTTCACTTCTGCTCTTTTTATAGCTTTGCACAAATTTGTCTCTGTGGCAAATTTACAGCACGCACTGCTTGTCTGAACTATTTAAAGGCACAATATTCTCGACTGTGCCATAAAGCTTTCCCATTCTGTGTGTTTTATTTCTCTGTTTGAGAACCTTTTATGAAATCAGCAGCTAGGCGGAAGGAAATCATTTGCATACTTGGCTCCATACACCTGGAATTCTTTAATTCTAGGGATTAGCAAAATGAGTCTAATAAAAAGTGGAGGCCCTTGTTAATCATCTCTGTAAAGTCCCTTCATTACTTGCTTCTTGCGCCCAATCCGAGTGCCCGCTTCAGAAAAGTCACATTGCGCCCGTCAGTTATGACAATTTTACGAACGGATGCGTAATTTTACGTAACACAGTTTGTGTCTGTAGCATTCCTCAGAGTTACAGTGACAGTTGTCTTCTCCCATCCCGGTCTTGAGTGGACACGTCTCAGGGTTATCACAGAAGTGGTGCACAGGTGATGGGTGTGTGAGAACCGCATGGCATCGCAGTCCTGATTCTGAGAGCAGAATCTTCGCATCAACTGGGCTGTTACTGGAGATGACCCGTGTGCCATGCTCACAGCACTTCCCACGTGGAGAACGTGTATGTCTTCTTCTTCCCTTCCGTTCTGTGCTCACTCCCCAGAGCAATCTGGATACTTCCAAGAACTTCTAAATCCTACTCACCCCTTCCCTACAGACTCAGAGAAAAATGCAGAGGTTGCCCCTGCTCTTAAGAAGACTCTTATTAAGGCAGTACCTGGGTGGCTTAGTGGGTTAAGCATCTGACTTCGGCTCAGGTCATGATCTCGAGGTTGGTGAGTTTGAGCCCCGTGTCAGATTCTGCGCTTACAGCATAGAGCCTGCTTCGGATCCTGTTTCCCTCTGTCTGTCCCTCTAAAGCTTGCATACTCTCTCTCTCTCTCAAAAATAAATAAACACTAAAAAAAAATCCATTAAAAAAAAAGAAGAGTCTAATTAAGGTCAGGTCAACAATGCCGTCACCATGGCTGGCTTTCTGCAAGGGGCCGGAAAACACCACGTATCCTGATTGCCAACGTGGCTTCCAGTTAATTCAAGGTTCCACATGCGACTCTTTACAGAATTGACAAAACAGATATTGGTCTCACAAAAGTAGACAGTTCCCATAATTGGAGATTAAAACAAAATAAAACAAACACACAAAAATCCTCTCTGAAAATCCCACTGATTTTTTTTTTCTGAAATACATCTATGTCACCAAGTCCAAGAACAAGAACCCATAGCTGCCTGAAGTCAGCAGTTGTAATCAGGATAATTCTGAAACTGAATAATGCATGCCGGAATGCTGTTTACAGGAAATGAGCAATTTATTTTATTATCCAAATTTTAAACCCTTTTAATATGCCTCCCAAGAAGACGTCTGATTTAGAAAATTACAAAAGAGAACTTAAGAGAGGACAAGGGATACTAAAATATTGCACCATCATAAAGGCTAGATAAAGAAACTTTACAGGCAGTTTGAACAACACTTACTAAGTATACCCGCATAAATTATGTTGGTGGCTATAAGCAACCAACATTACACTGTTTTGAGTAACCAAAAAAAAAAAAAAAAAAAAGCAAAACGATAAGTTGAAATATAAGATTACATTCAGTGGAAGTAAAAAATTTGCTAAATTCCTTTCCTGCAATTAATGTGTATGTGTGTGTGTGTGTGTGTGTGTGTGTGTGTGTGCATGTATACATGTATACTGGCAAATACATAAAATGTTTCTGGAAGAATCATAGCAAACTTCTAGTGGTAGTGAAAAAGGACTGGGGAAGGGACTTCCCTTTCCATCGTGTTCCTTTCTGACCTGTTTACACTTGCTAACTGTATACACATCCTTCTATTTTTTGGATTATCAGGATTTATGTGGGTGGTGAAACTGTGAATTATTTTGGGGTTTTTGTCTTCACACTTATCTGTATTTTTAATGAGCAAATATTTCAAAGAAACATCATTTTTAGGACCTTAATAAGACCCTCATCTGAACATGAAGGCAGAGGTATATGAATATTATATTTGTAACGAAAATTTTTAAGTTTTGTAATAAATCAAGTTCTCACACATGCACACACACAAGTATGTCTAAAGAGGCACCAAATTAGCAGCTTTCCCGGGACATTCATGTTTCTTAGTCCCACGCTGCCCTTCGGGACTGACTTTGCAATTCAGACGATTTCTGTCTTCATCTATCAAACCAGGCCAGCTGCCCCATGAAGGTTGAAAAAATAGTCAAATACATAAGTAGGAGAGTAACCAAAACTCACTCCCACCCCTAGGAAGGACGCGTGGTCTCATGGTCTCTTTTACTGCCCACAGTAGCCACCTTCGCACTCATAAAGAAGACAGCCCAAGGACAAAAAGGCCCCGTGGAGATGACTCAGTCTACCTCTTCATACGATAGACAAAGAGCTGGCTGTGAGAGACAGGACGAGGCTTGTCTCAGGTAACTCAGCTGGTCAGAGAGGACTCACACAGCTCCTGGATGAGCTGGGTTTTAACTCGAAGCTTGTCTGAGTCCGGAGCTCAGACTTGAAATCTCTACACCCAACAGCCTTTCGGATCAATAGATCAGGGAAACCTTGCTTACCTCAAACTTTTACTAAGCAAATACATAGATTTTCAAACTTTGCTGCCCACCGACCATGCTGATGAGGAAAGAAATAGAGGGAAATACTCTTTGCCTGCTAGAGAAAATAAGGGGAAATTTGCACTTACTGAGCATTTAGTGTGTATTATTGTGTGTCCTTAACATATGCTGTTTCATTTGATTTAAATTAGGTTGGAGGTTGACATTATTTTAGGGAGCAACCAAAGAATGGCCAACAATTCCCATTCCAAAGACACATGGGCTCACAGAGGTAGAGAGGGGAGTTTTCCAGATTACTTCATCCAACACAGCTACGGTTTTGACTTGGGAGGTTCCTGGCTTGGGAGAAATGATAAGCAACTATGTTTGAACTTCTCAGATTGGGTACCAAGCTGATTCTCTGCTTCAGCACCATCTAGAGGCTTTCTCTGGACACTCCAAGCCGATGAATCGTAATTCTTTAATAATAATACTAGTTTTGGTCAAATACTCAGAAGTGGGATTTTTGGATCAAACAGTAGCGCTATTTTTAATTTTTTGAGAAACCTCCATACTGTTATCCACGGTGACTGCACCATTTTGCTTTCCCTTCAACAGTGTGCAAGGGTTCCAATTTCTCCACATTCGTCAACACTTGCCTTTTGTTTGCTTTGCTTTTGTTTTTGTTTTCGGTGATAGCCATTCTGACCAGCATAAGGTGATATTTCGCTGTAGTCTTGACTTGCATTCCCTTGATGACCAGTGCCATTGACAATTTTTTTTTTTATATGCTTGCTGGCCATTCACATGTCTTTTTTGAAGAAATGTCCATTCAAGTCCTTAGTCCATTGTTTAATCTAGGCAGTAGTTTCTTTTGTTATGTTTGTTTTGTTTTTTACTTCCAAGTAGTAGGAGTTCCTTATTTTTTGGGAAATCTACCCTCTGTCAGACATATGGTTTGTAGGTATTTTCTCCCTTTTCATTCCATTGCCAGTTTCCTTTGCTGTGCAAAAGTCTTTCAATTGCAACCCACTTCTGAGCATTTACCCAAAGGAATTGAAATCGGGATCTACAAGGGATGTTGGTGTGGCCATGTTCATTGCCGCCTTCTTCACGTTAGCCAATATATGGACATGATCCAAATGTCCGTGGACAGATGACTGCATAAAGGAGATGTGTTGTATACACACAGTGGAGTACAACGAGCTTTAAAAAGAACGAAAATCTGTGTATGCAGCAGCATGGATAGGCATTGAGGATATTATGCTAGTGAAAGAAGCCAGTCACCGAAGGACAAACACTGCATGGTTCTATGCAAGGTATCAGAAACAGTCAAATTCATAAAATCCAAGAGTGGAATGAAGGTTGCCAGGGGCTGAGGAGAGGGAAAAATGGAGAGGTACTAATCAATGGGCAAGAAGTTTCAGTCACCCAGGGTGAATAATAATGATACTAATCAACAATATCATGCACTTAGAAATTAGTTAAGAGGGGAGGTCTCATGCTAAGTGTTCTTACCACAATGAAAGAAAATTTAAAACAAACAAGTGTTAAGCTGACTTCTGACATGTAAGTGCTTCCTGAACTAAATCAAGTGTTTCATTCGTTCCAAATCACCGTCAGCTAATGTCTACTGAATGCTCACTGTAGGTCAGACCCTATCCTGAGAGCTTTATAGCTTTCATCTCATCCAGTGTTCTCGACACCCCTAGGAGGCAACTGCTTCACTAACTCCTTTGCACAGGTAAAGACACTGAGGCTCAGGGGGACTAAGAAATTTGCCCAGAGTCACAGAACCACTGAGTGGGGGAGCCAGGATTCGGAGTCCCGGGCTGACTTTCTAACCACTATACCCCCACCCGCTTTCCAGCAAGGTTAGTGAAAAACCCTGGCCAAACAAATAGTTGTTGTTTATGTCCTATTTGCAATTTTGTGA
This sequence comes from Lynx canadensis, assembly GCF_007474595.2. Lineage (NCBI taxonomy): Eukaryota > Metazoa > Chordata > Mammalia > Carnivora > Felidae > Lynx > Lynx canadensis. Next base: position 32,010,101 of record NC_044317.1, on the reverse strand, counting down.
GACACAGTTTGTGGTTTTGAAAGTTAAGAAATTCCAATAATTTTTATTCCTCTCTTCCCCCACATCCTGCCTCCCCGAAGTCAAACAGGGAAATTAATACCTGCATCTAGATCCCGCCATCCTCCACTGCCTTCGCTTCTTCCTTATCAGATGAAGAAAACTACAGGCCTTGTTGCTCATCTATATTCACATCCCATCATCTGAATACCGAAGAAAGACCAGCCGGACTGTAAATCACCAATATGAAAAATGAGGTGCCAGCCCGTCCCTCCGAACTCCAAGGCAACACCCCAAGGATGAAGCAATGACGGACTATGTATGGCGTCCACAGTCGCCGAAGATGCCAACTCGTTCGTCGCAAAACCATCTTCTCTCCCTCCTTGGCATACTGCCTCAGATAGACTGCCTTACCAGCCTCGCACGTAGTCACTGATGACAAAGGACCGAGTCCAGTCGATGGGAAAAGGGGAGAGGTGACAAGCGCCACGTTGAGGACTGGCGCACATCCTCCCAGTGCCCCCATCCCACCCCTCAATACTCTCTCACCTCCTACTCTGGTAGCAGAAGCCCACAAACAGGGTGACTTTGAAAGCCACGTGTTGAAGACGGCAGAGCCACCGGACAGGACGAGACCGTACCTCCAAATCACTGTTTTTAGAGAAGAGTTCCATGTTGATCAAGAATATCAGTTTGGGGGGGCATCTGGGTGGCTCCATCAGTTAAGCGTCCTGCTCTTGATTTCGGCTCAGGTCACGATCTCACGTTCATGGGATCGAGCCCTGCACTGGGCTCTGTGCTGAGCCTGCTTGGGATTCTCTCTCTCTCTCCCTCTCTCTGCCCCTCCCATGCTTGTGGGTTCTCGCTTTCTCTCAAAGTAAATAAATAAACATTGAAAAAAAAGAATATCAGTTTGGGAAGTTATGTGAGTGAGAAATAAATTTTTGCATAAAATGCACTGATGTTTGGCAGCTGTGCACAGCAGCTATACTTAACCCTAACCAATTCAGATCTTGCCTGATGTTATCAATGGTCTCCAGAATGTATTTAGTTCAAATAACAGAACACTGGTCCTCAGAGCTAGCGTGTGGCTCAAGATGGTGGCCCAGGATCTTTCCTTTTAGATACTCTGCCCTCTCTTAGAAGGCATTTGCCCATACACATACCACCTCATGGATGCTATATCCCTGCAGCTTGACCTCAACACTATTCTAGGCAGGAAGAAGAAAAGAGGAATTAGAAGGACGGTATCGCCATCAAGAAAGAACAAGCTTTCCACGAACTTCTTGGTTTATGCTTTATTGGCCACAACGGAGTCACACGTTCACCTCAAACGGCGAGTGGTCCGATATAGTGAAGAATTATCATGGGGCACACGGAGGAGCTGGAAAAATGCCATGTTTTTGTTTTTTTTTTTTTAAGGAAGATGGGGGCTAGGTAACTAGCATTGTCTGTCTCAGTAATAAACAGGATTCATATCCAGGAGTTTAGCAAAGAAGGATCACAAAGAGCCCTCAGCCTAGCCATTACCTTGTCAAAAAAGCCCCCATACTTCCTCTGCCCCAACATACACATTTTCATCAACAACTCTACTTTTCTCCATGTCCCTTTCAGCATGGATGACTCCCTAGCACATACCTACTTTTTGTAAGATTTCATTCCAAACTTGAAGTGAACTAGATAAGGATGCTACTTTAGCTTCTGATGAAATGTGCCACATCTTAGAGTCAGAAAGCATGTCTATGGTGATCAAGTCATCCTTCAAAGCCACACTTGTCTTATCCTACAAGTAGGGTAACTTCTGTCCTTCCTTCCACCAACACAGCTCCCCGCTTCTTCTCTGTCACTAGCTTCTGCTCCTGACTGTGCTACTCCGTAAGCAAAAAGACAGATTCACATCTCTTGGACAGAGAGTGGTTGTGAGGAGTAAGACTTGCTCGTGAGAGTCAACCGGTACAAACGGCCATGTTGAAGAAAACCCACATGGCAATAAGAGGCAAAATGTAGTACTGAACCTTTTGGTGCACGGTGCATTTGGGAATGACACCAGGAATCTAGTTTTACGGGTTGTTTGTTCTGATTTTGCAAAAGAAAAGTACCCATGTTCGAACGAGGAGCAGATACTCCTAAGAATCGTCACCAGCCTAACCCACGATACCATCGCTTCCACTGAGGATCTAACATTTTCATCAGATTTACCACATAGGCCGCCCTAGCTGAGAGAAACAACCTACATCCGGCTACCAACATGGAATGGGGACAGATGCTGCATTTGGTCTGTTGGGGGCTGCACATTAGGATGATTCTTCAAAAAGAACCAAAGTAGGGACACCTGGCTGGCTCAGTCAGGAGAGAACGTGACTCTTGATCTCAGAGTTGTGAATTCAAGACCCGCGTTGGGTGCAGAGATTACTTAAACATTTTTTAAAAAATGAAAAATAAATAAAAAGAACCAAAGTAGACTGTGGTGCACTTATGATACGGTGGAGGCCAATGTCCTGAAACTGATTTTGAATCTTATACCCAATATCAATAGTCATGGAAAACAAGGGATACTGTATTAAACTCAGATGCTCAGCGTCTTGCTTATTTCCACTATGAATCATATATGTATATGTATGTGTATGTGTATGTGTATGTGTATATGTATATGTATATGTATATGTATATGTGTTTCAGCCCAAAGAAGTCTTGGTCATGACGAGTCAGACTCATCAGCCCAATCAACTATATGAAAGTCATTGCTAGTGCTGTTGTGTAGGGCTAGGTCTTTTTGGCTTTCTGGAACTGGGAGCACAAACCTGGGAGAATTCTTCCATTCTCTGTTATTATTGCCCCTAAAACCAGAATAATAACATCTGACCTAGTTACATACAGGACATAGTATAATGAAGTAATGTACCAATAAGGATAATGATTAATTCAGAGTACTATATGCCTAGCTTGGCGTCACCTGCTTTATATACAATTGCAATTAATCCACACTATAACAGCCGTTTCGAATAGAAGATCAGTTTCTCATTCCTAAAATGAGTACCCCTGAGACGCAGAGTGTGATTAGCCTGTCACATCACTGGTATGTAGTTGAACTTCTACTGAGACTTAAGTCTCTGTGGCCACAATGCTTAGACTATTTCAAAGCCTTATACTGACGAAAGACACCAGTGCGATTTTAAAGGTAAACTTAATAAAGGGTTTGGGGTGAAGTGCAGTATCTTCTACCTCTTTGTTTGCCTTGAACTTGGCCTACCAGCGAGGAAACGAATGTTTTCAATTCTATAAAAGCATAAAGAAAGGCAGTTTATCTCAAAACATAGCTTGGGATATAGGCCCTCCCTGCCTTCCTAACGTCACCGCCATCCCTACCATGGGGTGAAAAGATTTCTAGGCACTGTTTTCCAGAACTTTTATCAAAAGATTTGGATTTCAGAATCCATTTTAGAGGTTTGACTTTTTAAAACTCCTCTTCTGACTGACTGATAAATGATACTGAAACGCAGCTACTTAATATTTAGCCTATGTCTGTCTGTGCCTCTTCAAAGATAATTTGGGAGAAGTTGACTACCTGGGGAAGATACCAGGAGTTGCCAAGAAACTCTTCTATTGACTTTCTATTTATCTCTCCCCTTTAAGTGTCTGTGCTACCAGCAGATAGGCATGGTTATTTACGCAGGTCTTAGACGAAAGAAAGGACTGTCTCTGAAGTTTGCTACTCTGGCACTATACTGACTTTGACCTGATCTGGTGCACCGATGGAAAACACCTAGATGGACATAAGGTTGAACGATGTTCTGTTCGAGCTCTTGAGACAAAATGGCAGCCAGGTTTTTACACCAGCAGGTCTTCTTGGATTTAAATGAATGAGAGCTCCAGGTTTGGGACATGTGTAGAAACTATAGAAATTCATGGTCTTCCTGAACAAAGGCAACTGTGGACCAGTTGTTTGGTTTCAATGCTACAATAACTTAATTAGAGTAAAAGTGCTTGTCCCGTCCCCTTCTTCAGCTAGGAAAATTGGGATGTGTTTAATAATGGGGGATGAAGCCCACTTAACGAATCTGTAGTCCACGTGCTCCTTGGGGATGTGTGTGCTGAATTACATTTCCACTCGCACTACTTAATTTAGGAATTGATTGAATGCAGTCAGGTAGAGAATGTGGCTTTTTTTTTTCTCTACACATGAATGTGAGTTATAGAAAACATCAACAAATGGAAAATGACTACAGATACAATACCTGGTCATAGGATCTGTTAAAAGAACATGCGTTTTTGGTAAGACCCAGGTAAAGCCTGAAAATGAGGCATTCCCTTTGACCTAGTAATTTCATTTCTGGGAAACCATCCTGAGGAGATCATTAAGAATGCGTATAAACATCTTGGACCCTATAACTGCCCATGCAAAGACGCCCAGGCCAGCCTCCTTGAAGATGAGAGGTCACATGGTCATTCAGCTGTCACAGCCAACCCCAGCTATCCTAGCCAATACCAACCACCAGTTTTTTTTTTTTTTTTCTTTTTAACGTTTATTTATTTTTGAGAGAGAGAAAGAGACAGAGACTGAGCGGCAGAGGGGCAGGAGAGGAGACACGGAATCCAGAGCAGTCCCAGGCTCTGAGCTGTCCGTACAGAGTCCAACCTGGGTCTCGAACCCACAAGACAGTGAGATCATGACCTGAGACGAAGACGGACACGTAACTGACTGAGCCACCCAGGCGCTCCCCAAACACTGGTCTTATGAGTTAAGTCATCTTAGACTTTCCACCCAACTTTGAGCCACTGTGACTGAAATCAGTTGAGTGACCCTAGAAAAGCCCAGCAGAAAAACACTCAGTTGAGCCCAGCCCAAATTGCTGATCCACAAAATGATCATTACAAACCATTCTGTGTAGTCTGTTTCATTTGTCTTTGGGAGTAATCCTGACATCACACATTCTGCTGCCTACACAACTAAAGACCGCATCAGCCAACCAGTGGATACGTATCAGGAGGAGCCAATGGAATGCCTCAAAGTGTAGTAAATGTCATAGGTAACTACATTCATTTTCTAGGGCTCTGCCATAACAAAGGGCCGCAGACGGGCAGCTTCCACAACAGAAATGCATATTCTGTCGTAGTTCTGGAGGCTGGGAGTCTGACATCAAGGGGTCAGCAGATTTGGTTCCCTCTGGGGGCCGCAAGGGAAAGATACGCTCTAGGCCTCTCCCAGTGGCTTATAAATGGTCATTATCTCTCTATGTCTCTTTTCATTGTCTTCCTTCTGTGCGTATCTGTGTCCCAATTTCCTCTTTTTATAAGGATTCCAGTCATATTGGATTAGGGCCTAGCCTAATGTCCTCATCTTAACTTGATTAGCCTTATAAAGACCCCCATCTCCGAAAAGCTGACATTCTGAGGTACTGGGACTCCCCACACAGCATTTTGGAGGCACGTGATTCGATTCGTCACAATAACTCCAGGGAACCATAAAGGCATTTGTATGCCGAATACCTTTTAGGCACAAAGGTGTGGCGGCTGAGGGTCCACAGGAAACAGCCCGTCTCTTCTGTTTGATCCTTTATCTCCGTTCCAGAAAAAAACTGGGCACTGGGTGCGCATGCGTCACAATTTCAGAGGCAGACTTCTGCTGGGGCAAAGGAATAGCTTTCTAAATCGCCCTCTTATACCCAACAGTCACAGGCTCAAATAGCAAAGACTCCGTGGAGTAGACAGTCTCCATCTTGCCAGAAAAGCTGCCTTCTGGGTCTCCCAATCCTCTCAGCGACCAAGGGTCCTGATGATGCTTGGTCTCACGCAGCTTGATAGGATGCTCTTTCCTGCGTGCACAAAACACCGATGTTGGGCGCAAAGGGCCCCCTGGAAGTCAGTGATGAGGACAACGCTGGCAGACTAAGAAGTGAAACCCAGGAAGAGTCTTTGCTGTTTCCACTAAACCCCTTAAAATGAGAGAAACATACCAGGGGGCAGTGACACATTGTTTTATTTTAGTTTTTATTTTTTAAAGGGTGACTTTTCCTCATAATTTTAATTTTAAGACAGAGAGAGAGAAAGCATGCTTGCAAGAGGGGCAGAGCCAGAAAGAGAATCTCCAGCAGGCTCCATGCTGAGTGCAAAGCCCAACACGAGGCTCGATCCCACAACCCCGGGATCATGACCCGAGCCAGAATCAAGAGTCAGACGCTCAACCAACTGAGCCACCCAGGCGCCCCAATACATTGGTTTATTTATTTATTTTTTTTTTTAAATTTTTTTTTCAACGTTTATTTATTTTTGGGACAGAGAGAGACAGAGCATGAACGGGGGAGGGGCAGAGAGAGAGGGAGACACAGAATCGGAAACAGGCTCCAGGCTCCGAGCCATCGGCCCAGAGCCCGACGCGGGGCTCGAACTCACGGACCGCGAGATCGTGACCTGGCTGAAGTCGGACGCTTAACCGACTGCGCCACCCAGGCGCCCCCAATACATTGGTTTAAAAGAATGACTGAACAATAAAATCATGACCTAAAGGGAAACTTGAATCAAGGGGTACCACCAGTTCTCATCACAGTATCTATTCGGCTGCAACATCCCCTTTGCAATGAAAGAGAACAGAGGAGTGATGTGGATTGCCTTTGGTTTGTAAAACAGTCCAGTGTCACCTGTAACATTGAACTTCTAACCATCCCATCGGCCACCATTCACAAAAACACAGACACAAAAAACAAAAAGGCTGATCACATTTCTTTTCAGCCTACGGCTTCTCGTCTTTAACACCGCCAACGCCAAGGACAAACTGTGCACTAAGACAACTATGCCAGGACTGTTCTCTCTCTCTTAGACCCCCAGACTAGACAAAGACAGTGACAAGGACATCGTGGCATTCCACGCAGCATCTTCTGAGCATTGAGAACAGGACAGGCGTGCTGTTCTGAGGGCGAAAAACATGAAGGCGAACGTGAAGACTGGAAGGTCCCACCTGCAAAGATGAGACAAATATCTTCTCCCTTGCTTGGCCCACCCTTCCAAGCAGGTCTGGAAGTCAGCCAAGGAGGCCAGGTAGGGGCCAGTGACCATGCCTGCCCCAACCAGACAGTTCAGAAGTGTTACCTGAATGACTACAGTCAGCTAAAGAATCAGAGAGGGGGCAACTGTCAAAGCGCTTGCGGTGGCCTGAATGAAGGGGAGACACGCACACACAATTAATTCAAAAATAATTACGTTTAATAATTGCGTGCGTATGTCCTCCCGGGTCGAGGGGAATTCAGCCCGCCGTACAGCTGAACATTTGTCAAGAGTTGGAATCCGTTCTTACATTTGCTTTCTCTTATGCTTTCTCTCTCCTACACCATGTCTTGAATTCTTCTCTTCTCCGTCAGTCAGCCTCACTCTGTCCCAAACGGTACTTGTTTCCTTTTTCAACTGGTACAAAGATTACACTCTGCGTGTAAAAAATGAATGTTCTCCCACATCAAAAACTGACAACACCGGACTTCCATTTGCTCAAGCCAAAACCTGGGGCATCATCGTTCTGTGCCCTGGGTGTTGTTTTGTCCCACCCACGTCAATGAAAATACATCAGAATCTGATGACTCCTCTCCTCCCCCCCGCCCCGTCCATCTCTGGTTAACTGGCTCCCATGTTTCCCCGTGACCCCACTGCCACACTCCCACTTCTCCGCACCAACGAGTAGCCGGGGAGATGCAACGCCTTCCCAAAAAGATCTCAGACGTTCTACATGAGTTGGCTTCCACGACCTACCTCTCTTGACCTTATAGCCTATCTTTCACGGCGCGAAAGGATTTCATTCGCTCAAGCAAACAACTGAGTAGCAACTGAGAGGCAAGGGAGGCACGAACACCAGGGAGGCCGGCCAGTAGAGATGCTACCAGTTAGATTCTTATGAGGGCAAAGATTGAAGAGAGTGCCATCTGAGCTCTTGTCTCTCCACCCCACCCCCCTCCTCCGCTCCTCCTTATGAAAATTAAATCCTGCGGTAATCATATTCATTGTATCCATTTACATATGCATCATGTTTTATAGGATCCCCTGAGTGAGGTAATTAACATGCTCTGTTCTTCAACAGAACAGAGCCTCTTTTCTTTCCTTCCTGCCGCCCTAGAGTAGGCAGCACCTTTCTTGTAGCTGGGATCCTGTGTAATGGATGGGTTCACAGGGTCCCTGATGGTGTCACCAAGATCTTGCCTGATATACTCGCATGCCCCACCCCCTCTGCTTGAATGGAAAACCCTCCTCTATTAGAACTCTCTTGGTTTTCTCAGCTTTCTCTGCAGGAGCGGACGGATGTCTTTTTGAGAACAGGCAAATAAATTGTCCCAGGCTTTGCTAAACCGATTAAATGAATTGGCTCTTGTCCACACACTTCTATCAGGCAAATCATCCAAGCAGGCCGGGTGGGTGAGAGTATGAGGGGGTGACGCTGGCAGGTGGGGTGAGGTTCCTGTGGGAAAATTCAGCTGAGTCCAACAGAAACAGAACGAAACAAACACAGAGAACACACATCCAGTGAAATACATGAACAGGAAACAGCACCTGCCCAGAGCTTCTACAGATGGGCATCGTGTTTATTCCCCCACCCTGCGAATTACAGCAAGGACGGTTTTCCCACTGAGGAGTCAGGACGTTATGAACTTGACTATGGTTCCACAGGTTTTCAGGTGCTGAGTTGTATTCTGGGACCCATCTTGAAAGCCTACTTTGCCTTAAATAGATCTATCAAAATTATACACACTCAATTTCCAAGATTTAGAAATCAGCCTTTGTTTGTTTTCTACCTTTTGGCATTTCTTTTTTTTTTTTTCTTAATGTTTATTTTTGAGAGAGAGAGAGAGAGACAGAGATAGAGTGTGAGCGGGGGAAGGAGCAGAGGGAAGGAGACACATAGAATCGGAAGCAGATTCCAGGCTCTGAGCTGTCAGCAGAGAGCCCGATGCAGGGCTCGAACCCACGAACCATGAGATCATGACCAGAACTGAAGTCTCATGCTTCACCGACTGAGCCACCCAGGCGCCCCCCTTTTAGCATCTCTGACACTGGGATGCACCCTACAATCGATGTGTATGTTTAATACGGCAGTGCGTCTTCCTCTTTTCTTTATTTTTTCTTGAAAGGCTATTATTGAATCAGTGGGTGTGCCTTAGAGTCAATGGTGTGGGAGCACAAGGACACAGGGTACCCACACTTGCGTAAATGTCAGTATGAGCCTGTACACTCACCTCTCCGGGTATATCCATTCAGCAGCTCCTCTTTGCTATGAAAGGCACGCCAGTGCAGCCCTGAGGTCCTGGGAGAGCCCTCATCCGGGCTCCACTAGCCTGCTTGCAGCTTTCAAGGAGAGCTGTGTGCCTCCACGATCAATTACTTTTCGGAAGGGAAAAGCCCCAACAAGCTCCAAGCATTGCCAAGAAGTCAAGGAAACGTTACTACCGTTTGTTGCCAGATCCTAAGAGGCGCAGAAAAGTCCCAGGGAGGAATCAAAACCCTCCCGTGGTCTCTGTCCCTCTCTGACCCAGGGGAGCCCTGGCCCCACCTTCTTTTGTGCTAAAGGTCCTGTGAGCCACACCAAGGACAGGAACTAAGCCCAAGCAAGACAGGGCCGCCCTCTGCAAGTGAAGAAAACGCCTCGTGGCTCAGGCAGGGTTTCTTTACAAACTCCTTAATTTCACCTCCTGAATTTTACGCTGAATTTTGTCAGTTTATAAATTTGCACTACAGCTTGGCACTGGGAAGGGGTGGGGGAGATAATCAAACCCACGGGCGTTTTACACACAGACACTGAAAAATAAAGACCATTAGCAAAAAGTATAATTAAATTAAAATGCCAACTTGCCAAAGAAGCTCAGTAAATGGGAAATATATCAAACTGTGATAATACAAATGGGCTATTTCTCAAGGTGTGAGAATGTCAATGGAATAAACTCTGATAATTCGCTGACTTTTTCTGCGCAAGGTAGAGCAAGGGTTTAAAAATAAATTACCGCAATAACACACACAGCCACATAGTGTGTGTACAATTGTTTAACCACGTTAGGACCGCATATCTGGGAGCACCAGGGCCTGAGGGACATAGAAAAATCACTTAAAACCAAATTTCTCCTTTTGGGTGACTTGGCCAGGCCCCAACCCCAGCAGAAATTTTTATTAGGCACCGGATCTACGTTTTTAGGTCCATTCAGCCTGATTTATTTTGAACGAGTGTTTGCCAGTTAAGTTTAACATATCCAGTTAACGATAGCCGAATATTCTCTAAAAGGGATCTCGTAATGAGGCCACGGTTCTTTGTAGAATATTGAAAATTACTTTTGGCATGCAAGTTCGTTTTGTTAATTCCTCTTTTAGTGTGCAAATAACCTTTGAAAACCTGCTTCTAGGTGTTTATGTGTCAGGACAGTATCAAAAATTATTCAATTGCCAAGTCACATGTCAACACTTCAATGTACAAAGCCTCGGAGAATCCCGATTCTCACTACTCTGCTGCCCTCTAGTGGACAGCCGACAAATCCTCGCCTTCGTTTGGATTTCTTTTTCTTTTTCTTTTTTTTTTTTTTTCAACCCAAGCCTGCTACGTCAGCCATTTCCATTTGCATCACACCACGAAGGTAAGTGGCACTTTAGGAGAGGTAAAATATAAACAAGAAAGCAGGGACCCAACCGAAATCCCTGGGGGGAACACTTAACAAAGGTGAGGCTGTCAAACATTTCCTAAGAACCTCTCCACTTGGAAACCAGTCACCTGTGGCTCCCACCACGTCTTGGGAACAACGGATGGCAGCTCCCCCCGTCGTTCAAGTGGTGGGCTGAATAGACTCTCTGCCCACAGGAAGTTGGGAAGTGGCTCAGGCTCTCCCTCTGAAAGTCACAAGGTGAAGACCGGAATGTCAGAGAGAGAGAGAGAGAGGACGTTTAAAGTTCGCCCATCCTGACGCTTCTCACGCTGGATGGTCTCGAGCAACCTCGCAGAAGTATCCAGGTCCTTAGGGGAACTAAAAAGACTCGTTACATGAATAACAGCACGGCTGGTACGCAGTTACTACAATCACATGTACTTGCCAGGCCATTTCATCCCCACAGTCGTCCGGTGCAAAGGCAGAAGCCCAGGGAGAGGGAAAGGACCCCGCCAGGAGCCCACAGCTAATAGAGGACACAGCTGTCACCAGAACACAGGTCTTGGCGATCCACAGCCCAGAGATCCCCCCCATTACGACAGGCACCTTTGCCCCACTGATCACAGCAGCGGGTCTCTGAACATGTTTTCATAGTCAGTTGCAATGGGGCGTAATGAGTAACCTGACAAATGAGAGCCAAATTACGGAAACTGGTGAATTCGTTACCTTTTCGAAATGAATGACCGTGGATCCCCACTTATTCCTATCACAAAATCACCCTTACTTGCATTCCATGAGTGGTAGAGAAAGTGGCGGAGATACAGCTGTGAAGCGCTGCCCATGTTGGGATGACAAATTTCAGTCCGTAAGCCCAGAGGAGCGAGGGATGTGAATCACGTTTGTTTTGGTCTGGTTTTGGTTTGGTTTGTGGTTCGGTTTTTTACTGTTTCTATGGAGACCCTCATTTCACCACGCAGTGTAAACTTCATTTCAGTTGAGTCAGGGCATCGCTGCCCTCCCAAGTCACCTGGATGGAGGTGGAAGGGAGGAGGGGAACGCAACACACATCCTCAGTGTCGTCCTTTATCCAAGATGGATGGCACCCACTGTGCTTTCCTCATCCGTGTCTAGGATTCTGTCCACAGTCCCAAGGGCTGCCAGTTCCGTCAGCTCTCTGGGCTAAACCCAGAGCTCTGAGTGCCTGGGAAGCATTCTCCCGCCATTGGGCATGTCTAGCTACATATTCCACACAGTTATGGCCACTGTAGAAACATCAGCCTCCCCCATCTCTACCTGAGGAGGAGCAACCTTCTCTTTCCTTTTCAAATCTCATAAGCTACATGTGGTTTCCATTGCTCTCACCCTCAGCCTACACTATTCACCCCAGGATCCAACTCATGGGTCAGAGAGCTGAGCCTTTGCTCAAAGACCCACCAATATCAAATTCACCTCATTCATTCATTCGCTCAGTGTCTGCTGAGCTGCTCCTCTGGGCCGGGCCTGCCCTGGCGTTGAGCATACCCCAATGAACAAGGTTGACCAGGTGCCTGCCCTCGTGGGGCTCACAACCTAGAGACGGAGACGCCATTAAACCAGCAAAATGTGCACAAAAGTATCTCAGGGATGAGTGGGGAGAGGAATGAGGGATGGTGAAGAGGCACATAACTTCAAACTGGGTAGTGAGCAAACGTCTTCATAAAAAAGTATACATTTGAACACGGGTTTGCATAAATGTCCATGTGGAGCCATTTCCCAATCTTGGAGCCTCGAATCTCTGCTAGAGTTTACCACTTGTTCTTCCGAATAGCAAAAGCCAGAACACCTTTCCTTCATACGTTAACTGTCCCGGGAGACATGAGAGCAGGACAAGGCACTTAGGGGGGCTGTTAGGAGGTACAGTAGAAAAACATTCTAAAATACCATGACAGGACACGCACTTTGGTAGAGATGTTCCTAGTGAGCAAATCCTCCATCATGTGTCCTGAGCAGGGGCAACTGTGGCTGAGACCCATGGTCTTGAGGCACTTCCAGACCTTATAATTTTTCAAGAGAAGTTGGAACCTAACTATTCTTATGAAATATCCTGATATTTACATATTTGTAATTATTTCTTATTTATTTATTTGAGAGAGAGAGAGAGTGGGGGAGAGGGGCAGAGGTTGCGGGGTGGGGGGGGGAGAGAGAATTTTAAGCAGCTTCCATGTTTAGCACACAGCCCGATGCAGGGCTCCATCCCATGACACCAGGATCATGACCTGAGCCCAAATCAAGAGTCAGGCGCTCAACCGACTGAGCCACCCAGGTGCCCCTAATTCGTGTTATTTTAAAACCGTGTACAGAAAACAGAAAACACACCTTTGGCCTAGATCCTGGCCATGAACCAGCCATCTGGAACCTAAGTTTCATTCACCTGTTCCGTCTCTTGGGGGATCAGCCAGATACAGGCGAAGAGACCTCGGGCGAATCTTCATTCTACCGTAACTGTGTAAAGGCGGGCAAGTTACCATCCCTCCCTGATTTTCTGCTTCCTTCTTAGAACAAGGAGAGAATTAGATGAGGCCAGATTTATCTTTATAGGCACAACCTTTACAGTTTAAACAGCTATAACAAACAGCCCCTAAAACGTATATGGCTGAACAAAGAAAAAAAAATAGGATCTCCTTTCTCGCTTACCCGACAATCCGCGGCGGGACAGTTGGCAGCTTTCTTCCATCCTGTGATTCAGAGACTGTCTCTCTTGTTTCTGAGCCATCTCCTGTGGCTTCGCCATTATCTGCATCTTCCTGCACTAGGGGGAGAGGCAAAAATTTTATATATATATATATATATATATATATATATATACACCTGCTGCTTAAAAATAATAGCCTAAAATCCGTACATGACAGTTTTACATACGTCCTATTCGTGAGAAGTACACGTACAGCCACATCTACGTGTGAGGTGAGTTGGGACTCCACCGTGGGAGGGGAGAACAGATTTTAGTGGGCATACAGCATTCCTTCCCCTGCTTCTTCAAACAAAACGTGAGTCCAAAATTGCATGGAAGTCCAATATACAGAACAGTTAGACACGAAGCTGCACTGGTTGAAGCCAGAGGTAGGGAATTCTTAGACTCCATGATGAATACTGAATCACTGCTCAAATGTTTTCCTCCTGTTCCTGGAGAAAGGAATACACTTCCTTGTTGCCCTGACATCCGACTTGGCCAGTGAGTGTAGGCAGAAGTGACAGATGCTATTGCCAAGCAGAAGCTTTAAAAGCTATGGTCCACCATTCTTCTCTCTTTGAAATGGGCCTAGCATGTCCCACATAAACGTCTCTCCTACAGCAAATTCCAGATGAAGAAACCATGAAGCAAAGCCAGGGTTGATCCGTGATGGTCATTCCACAAGAGTGAGAAATACACCTTTGCTGTTGTAAGGCATTGCGATTTGGGGATCATTTGTTACTGCAGCACAACTTGACCTAAACTGACAAATACACTCACATTCCCAGTGCCCTCTGGCCTCACTAGGGGCCTAGGAAGCATAGCTTTAGAATTCAGCAACACAGAACCTAGGAAAGCCCTGGAATACATCACTGCTGAGATCCCTCAAAGTCCCTGCCTTCTGTGATTCTAGGGCTACGGGTGGCAGGGTCTGCAAAATGTGAGTGCTTTTTGTATCCCTAGTGCCTGAGAGTATACACCAGGTGCTCAGGTGGTTTGGTGGATGCGTAACAAATTCTTCTGAGGACCTTCTGTAACGTGGAATATTCCAATCAGTGCCACCCCTCGTAGGCTATTCCCTCTGCCTTGAATACCCATCCCTTCCTCCTCCACCCAGTGGACTCCATGCTCCAAAGCCCAGCTCAGATGTTCACACTCGAGCCAGCATAAGAGTGTCCCATCTTGGATTCCAATAACGCAGAAGTATCTTTAGGACCTTTCATGCCATGTTCTTTGGGAAGCAACACTTGGTGTAGTGATCCTCATATCCTCAGTTTCTAGAACATCCCCTGATTAGTAATAAATTAGCTCAAAATGCGTTTATTAGGTAAATGAAAGAATGAAATACTTCCAAGTCATGGTATAAAAACAAAGAAGAATTTGCTCTCAGATGTGCAGCTATCTTAAAATATAACCATCATTTAATTTGATGGTTACGGGAAAGACAACATTTTTTGCCTGAGACAAATCATCTTTCTAAATAACCTGAAACTGTATTATACTGTCCAGTATATGTATACTGTATACAATACTATGAAATTACAGCATTTGCTATGCATTCCTGCAACCTAAACACTGCCTTTCTAGTCATCTTTAAATAAATGTGTTTAAAGAAACTTCTCCAGGAGGGAAAGTATGCCAAATAATTTACATTTTAGGGGCGCCTGGGTGGCGCAGTCGGTTAAGCGTCCGACTTCAGCCAGGTCACGATCTCGCGGTCCGTGAGTTCGAGCCCCGCGTCAGGCTCTGGGCTGATGGCTCGGAGCCTGGAGCCTGTTTCCGATTCTGTGTCTCCCTCTCTCTCTGCCCCTCCCCCGTTCATGCTCTGTCTCTCTCTGTCCCAAAAATAAATAAACGTTGAAAAAAAAATTTTTAAAAATTTACATTTTAACATAAATCAGTCAATTACATCCGGATTTTGCATCCCTCACTATACACATGTGCGCACACACATCGTGTGCATGTGTAACTTACTTAAATCTTCAGATCCTAAAACTTTTGCCCTTTTAAAAGTGATGCATTCCCGAGAACTTTCTCCTAAGCTTATGTTTAGATTTGGACTGTGAACGCCAGGTGCGACACCGTGCTGTGGGGCTTTGGTCTGTCTCCACCGTCTACTGACAGGGAATGCTGGCCGAGTCAGGCAAACTCTCTTAGCCCCCACTTTTTTTTCAAAATGAGAGAATGGATGTTTCATACATGGTACTTCAGTATGCACACATTAGTTGTGTGTGTGAAGAGGGAGAATGGATCCAGAATTTGTATGGATGAAAAGTATAGCATGAAAGACAGTGTTTGAAGCCTTATTTTTCAGCTACACCCACCTGGATGGGCTAAAGGAAGACATCTTGAGAGGCAGGTCAAAACCTCAGGTAATGAAAGCCTCCAGACTCCCACTGATAAACCAAAACCACCCCTTTTCCTATAATAAGACCAACAACTGAGTCAACTTCACCAGCTTGGACACTTGGTAAACCTCTTTCAGGACCTCAGTTTGATACCCGAAACTCTTGTCCCCTCCACAATTCACATGGCAATGACTGTAATGTCACAACAAGACAGACTGGAACAAAAGGAAAGCTGGTATTCCAAAATAACCCAACCCCATATATGAGGAGAAGAAATGTTCTCTTCTGACTAAGGAGACTGACAAATCCCTTCGCCCCATCCGCTGGGAATGGAAATGATAACCCGTCCCCTAATCATAACAATTATATGCTCAACTTAAAAGGATAAAACAAAGAGAGAACCTTGCTCCCTCCCCTAAGTTACAAGCATTACGGGACTGACACCTTTCATCTTCTCCCTCACAACAGATGGCTTCTGAGGAATGGCCTCTAGGGGTGACAGGATGGCTGGGGTGTGCTGGGGGCCATTCGCTGAGAAACAGCTGTTTCTCAGGTTTGCTGGAAGGAAATTTTAATCAGGGTCAGACTGAAATTGGTTCATGCAGGCTTGAGTCTACCCGTGTCCTGTTGGACAACAGACAGGCAGAGGACTGAGGCAGAGAGAATACAGAATGGCGTAACTTTAAAACCTTCTTTTGGCCCAATTTCCATGAAAAATTTAAACTCAGCTGGTGCCAGAATTCTTAATACATTTACCCTCTTCATTATTTCAAAATCATAGGAAACCAAGGTCTTATTCAAATCGCTACTATTATCATCGTAGGACAAGATTTTTGGTGACACTCATCAAGAGAAAGCAGCAAACAATGATTATGAGTCGGGCGCCAATGGGGTCCTGGGCCATGGCAGGCTCTGGTACTTACATATGAGGTCTAGCAGGATGCCTGGGCCAGTGCGTTCTTTGGAGACATGCCCCACATTGACCCAGTGAGGAGGACCTAACAAGGCCATCAGCACTAGTATCTGGGGAGACATGATTCCAGTCCACCTGCATGCCTGGAAAATTAGCTCATTACTGAGCATCTCTGAACACCACAGGGACACGTGGTCCGGTCCATGGGAAATCCTCAGTGACAAATTCAACTGCACTTGGCACAAAGCCAGAGAGTTATTCACGTGCCATTTCTCTGGGCCTCTGCCAAAACCCCCATATGATGTAGGAGTCATTGAATACAAACCGTTGGCTCTGCCCACAAAAGTCACAGGAGGTCCCATAGAGCAGGTAGGGAAGGAAATGGGGGTAGAAGGCACTAAGGAAGACGAGAAGGAGGAGGAAAAAGTCACTTCTATTCCCAGAATTCTTCCCCCCCCCCCCGCCATCTGTATTATTATTCATTCCCTCTAGGAATTCGAAATGATTCCCCATTCTCCATAAGACAAATTTAGAAGCATTAAACGTTCGGCACTGGAAGAAACCACAGACGAACTTTATAAACTGGCATCTCAAGGGACAAATTCAGCCCTTCAGAGGCGGTTTGCTTGGTCTTGACCTTCTTTCTTTCCTCCCTCCCTCCCTCCCTTTCTTTCTTTCTTTCTTTCTTTCTTTCTTTCTTCTCTCTCTCTTTCTTTTTCTAATTTGAAGTTCTTCAAGCATTTCTCATTTCCCTTAGGTTACCCCATTTGCACCTGGCCCACTTGTTCCTTTATGTTACTCACCCAAAGGCATTTGAGTGGGCCACATGGCCTTAGAGAGGGCTACCAGTCAATTTCTTCCCCCGCCATCACCCTTTCATAAATGAGGAGACCAAACAACTCAGGAAAAAAATAATAAATTAGAATATACATGTATATATTTACACACACACATATAAATGCATATATATCTCCCTGGAAATCTCTGCTTGCTAAAGAGAGGTGGGGCTTGCTTGGGCATCTTGAAAAGGAGGTCAGAAGTCCTCATGGCCTTTAGAGAAAGCATGCTAAGCGTATGATTTCTTATATATATGAAGAGTCCCTTTGTTGGAATGCTTTTGATAAAAGCAGGTCTAGCGATCTGGCTCAAAGGGATGGGTTGTGCAGAGTATCTCAGAGCTTGCCCATCTGGAGTCTCATTTTTGCAGGGCTCCCCTAAAAGTTCCTCTAAGCTAATTATCTCTGAGTAGCTCATTATAGTTATTTTGAGTTACACTGAGTTAAGTTCCTTGAAAAGCAAATCTTAACCCAAAGGCATGGCTCCCTCCTGGTGAAATTTACAGCAGGATGGCATGTCAGAGGAGGAGAGAATTTTGGACCTGGAGCACCCCCCCCCCCCCGCTAAAAACCATATGCCTAAGATTGGCAGTGACTCCAGGACTCCAGTAAACTGTGGGGTTATCTTTTCCCTATGATATCAAATTTTACAACCCAGTCTGAAAGATCAATTTATTTCAAGAAACAGATCCTCACTCAAGCTGGCTTTGGCAATGAAGAATTTATTGGAAGGATGCAGGAAAATCTTGTGAAATCTATTTGAAGAAATACAGCTGGTCATTATGGCAACTGGAAAGTCACCAGCCAGAGCTTCTTTTTGCCTCTTTATTTGGGGGGATGCTTGACCTCTCATTTCTGCTTCTCTCGGCGAGAATATTCTATTCTTTCTACAAACTTCTTCCTTTCTGAGCCTCTTTTCTTCTGCCCCTCCAGACCTCTGCAAGTTTCACTCAATCGTGGCTACTTGTGATCCTAACTCCATATAGCCTTGTGGTTCCAAGGCCAATGTGGCTCAGCTGTATGTTCCATGCCATTCCTGCTTTCCAGAAAGACTGATTGGCTCAGATTAGGTCAGGTGACCATCCAGTCCAACCAGCTTTGGTAACGGGGCAAGGTCAAGCAAAATACAGAAAGTTGCTCAGGCCTAAGTCAGGACTTTTAGGAGAATTCTGAAGAGAAGGACAGCACCAGCTGCCCAAACCCTTGTCTCTGTTCCTCCCTGTCATAAGGATGGAGCTAGAACATGCCACTCCTGGATTAGACAAGAATTTTGGTCAAGAAGCTCCAGCAGTTCTCCATTCGTAGCTCCACAGAGGAATTCCTCCAGACTGAATGTCTTCCATCACTCTCCATCTACTGGGGAAAAGTGACCTTGGATGAACTAATTCAAATCCCCAAGGAAAGAAAGAGGGGAGAAAGCTCTAAGTGGTAGATCTCAGCTCAAGCTAAGGAAGTGCAAAGTAGCACTGGAATGTCCCTGTGAGAAAGGTCCATCCCCAAACCTCCAAGCTGGGGCTAGATGGAGAGGAGGTGCCTTCCTGCAGGAGTGAAGGGCCACTGTCACAGGCTTCTGGTGCCCCCTTCCTCCCTTCCTCCTTCCTTCCCTTCCTCCCTCCCTCCCTCCTTTCCTTCCTTCCTTCCTTCCTTCCTCCCTCTGTCCCTCCCTCCCATCCTTCCTTCCTTCCTTCCTTCCTTCCTTCCTTTTGTTCCCTCTCTCCCTCTTCTCCTTTCCCTCCTTCCTTTCTTCTTTGCTTCCTTCCTTCTCTCCCTCCCTCCTTTCCTTCCTCCCTTCCTTCCTCCCTTCCTCCCTCCTGTTCTTCCTTCCTTCCTTCTCTCCCTTCCTTCCCTCCCCTTCCTTCCTTCCTTCCTTCCTTCCTTCCTTCCTTCCTTCCTTCTTTTGTTCCCTCCCTCCCTCCTCTCCTTTCCCTCCTTCCTTTCTTCTTTCCTTCCTTCCTTCTCTCCCTCCCTCCCTCCCTTCCCTCCTTCCTTCCTTCTCTCCTTGTGTCCCTCCCTCCGTCTCTTTCCTCCTTCCCCATTTGTCTATCATGTTATTCGACACACACCTGTTCAACAGATCATCCAGGTTACACAAGGATTATATATGTTAGCATCCTTGCTTCACTCAGCCCAGACTGGTTCCATGTTTTTCTGGAGGAGGCAATTGTGCCTAGCAGGTAAAAGCTGAGAATAGTCTGTGGAAGGCCCTTCCTTTAGATGCCTTCCTGCCTGCCCTGCTGTGGTGCCACACTCTACTCTCCCACCACACCTCACAACTAATGTCCAAGCAGCTCAGAGAGAGGGCAAATATAAAGTGAATTTAATATGATAGGACAGGAAACAATTTCACAGAGAATCAGCTACATAAATAATGAAACCTAAGTCACAGTTCTATTTGTTCTGCAAACTTTACATCAAACTAGAAAGGCAGAGCACTCATGGAATGATCCACATCAATCATGGCATAATGTAAATCTCTAACGGTAAGGGGCGGGGCATCAAAAGGTGCATGTGCACACGTGTGCATGTAGGAGGAGGAAGAGGGACAAAACTGTGATTGGTCAAGCTGCTGCCTGAAATTCCACCACGTGCCTTCCTTTGGGCTGAACCTTCAAGTGTTATTAGATTTTGGTTCTGACGTGTACCACCTACATTTTTTCAAGCCCTCTAATTTCCAGAGTAGGTAACTTCACTTAACTGAAGGTACTGTCTCTTTCAGATCTCACATTCTCTATTCCAGAATGAACATTTCATATTCCCACGTCAATATTCTACGTTATTGCCCTTTCTGGATGACAACAATCTCAGCGAGTTCGAAGCCTCTCCTCTGGGAGTGCTGCACGGAACGCACAGTCTGGGTTGAGATTTTAGGGAGCTCTAGGAAATGCTGATGCAGAACCTTGGTAAGCACTGCCATCACCTCACCATCCCCCAACAACTCAGTCATGGGACAGCCCTCAGGGGATTTTATTGGTTTGGATTGTGACTCACATGGCACTCTTACTGCAGCCCAGCTTACCAAGGACCAAAGACACTCAGCAAAGAGAGGCTTTTGAAATGCAAATACATACCTAAGGGATACAGGAGTGCTGATGCATAGGGACACATGTACCCCAATATTTATAGCAGCACTTTCAACAATAGCCAAATTATGGAAAGAGCCTAAATGTCCATCATCTGACGAATGGATAAAGAAGATGTGATATATATATATATATATAATGGAATACTACTTGGCAATGAGAAAGAATGAAATCTGGCCATTTGCAGCAACGTGGATGGAACTGGAGAGTGTTATGCTAAGCGAAATAAGTCAGGCAGAGAAAGACAGATACCATATATTTTCACTCATATGTGGATCTTGAGAAACTTAACAGAAGACCAGGGGGGAGGGGAAGGGGGGGAAGTTACAGAGAGGGAGGGAGGCAAACCACAAGAGACTCTTAAATACAGAGAACAAACTGAGGGTTGAGGGGTGGTGGGGAATAGGGGAAAGTGGGTGATGGGCACGGAGAAGGGCACCTGTTGGGATGAGCACTGGGTGTTGTATGGAAACCAATTTGACAATAAATTATATTTAAAAATTTAATTTAACTTAATTTTTAAAAGATGCAAAGACCATGAAAGAAAAGGACTGTGGGTAATGTGGTTCCAGCTACCTGTTTCACTCCACCCCTAAATGCCTTTGCCCTCATCCCCTTACTCCAGCCACATGGCTTTCTTCAATTCTCCTGTGACCATCACACCACTCTATTTGAAATGCCCCTTCCCTTCCCTTCTATCCTCAGTTCACCAACTACTTCTCTTTCAGATTTTAGCTCAACGGGAGGTTTTCCCAACATTTGTTTTTAAATTTCAATTCCGGTATAGTTAACATAACTTTAAACATAAATTGAGGGGGTACTCTTTTATTTTATTTCATTATTTCTTTTTTTTCTTTCCATTTCTTTTTTCTTTATTTTACAAATAAAATTGTAAGATATTTAAAGTGTGGATTATGGTAGTTTGACATAAGTATATACTGTGAAGGAATTTCCACCATCTAATTCATTAACATATCCATCACCTAGGGGCACCTAGGTGACTCTTGGTTTGGGGTCAGGTCATGATCTCACAGTTCGTGGGTTTGAGCCCTGTGTCAGGCTCTGCACTGAGAGTGTGGAGCCTGCTTGGGATTCTCTCTCTACCTCTCTGTCCCTCCCCTGCACACGCGCACGCTCTCTCTCTCTCTCTCTCTCAAAATAAATAAATAAATAAATAAATAAATAAATAAATAAATATTTTAAATATATACCCATCACCTAATATATTTATTCTTTTTTATCTGTGTAAGAACAGAAAACATTTATGTTCTACTCTCTTTGTTTATTTCAATTGCAAAATACAGTGTTATCAACCATGATCACCATGTTATAGATTGCATCCTTAGCCCTTAATCATATTATAGCTGAAAGTTTGTACCCTTTTACCAGCCTCTCCCTGTTTCCCCCGGCCCCTAGCCCATGACAACCACTTTTCTACTTTCTGTTTCTACGGTCTCGGCTTTTGATTTAGATTTGCACGTATAAGTAATACTATGCAATATTTACCTTTCTCTGACTGGCTTATCTCACTTAGCATAACGCCTCAAGGTCCATCTATATTGTCACAAATAGGAGGATTTCCTTCTTTCTCATGGCTAAATGATATGCAAATAGTATATATGATGTACACACACATACACACACAAATGAAATATACTATATCTTTTTATGCATTCATTGGCCGATGGACATTTAGGTTGTTTCCATATATTAACTATTGTGAAAAATGCTGCAGTGAACATGCAAATGCAGATATCTCTTCAATGTCTTTTTCTCATTTCCTTTGGATATATACCCAGAAGCGGGATTGCTGATCACAGTTCTATTTTTAATCTTTTGAGGAATCTCTCTATACTGTTTTCTATAGTGGCTGCACCAACTTACATTCCCACCAACAGTCTACAAGGATTCCTTTGTCTCCACATCCTCCCCCAACACCTGTTACAGCTTGTCTTTTTGATGTCGGCCATTCTAACAGGTGTAAGATAATATTTTATTGTGGTTTTGATTTGCACTTCCCTGATTATAGTGATACTGAGAAACTTTTCTTGTACCTGTTGGTCTTTTTGTGTGTCTTCTCTGGAAAAAAATGTCTATTCAGTTTCTCTGCCCATTTTTTAATTGAATTTTTTTATTATTTGCATATTTTTACTGTTGAATTGTACAAATTCTTTGTTTTTGGATGTTAACCCCTTATTAGAGATATAATATGCAAATACTTTCTCCCATTACCTAAGATGCTTTTTCATTTTGTCGATGGTTTCCTTTGCAGCACAGAGCTTTTTAGTTTGATGTAGCCCCACTCGTTTATATTTGCTTTTGTTCCTTTTGCTTTTGGATTCAAATCTTAAAACTCATTGCTAAGACAGATGCCAAGAAGCTTACCCTCTATGTTTTCTTCTAAGAATGTTATGGTTTCACATCTTAAATTTAAGTCTTTAATGCATTTTTAGTTGATTTTTATATACAGTGTAAGATAGAAGAACAGTTTTTTTCTTTTTTTTTTTTTTTTTTTTTTTGGCATGTGGTTATTCAGTTTTTTCAAAACCATCTATTGGAGATACTCTTCTTTCCCCATTATATATTCCTGGCTCCTTTGTCATAATTAATTAATCATATATGCATGGGTTTATTTTGGGGCTCTCTATTCTGTTCTGTTGATCTGTGTGCCTGTTTTTACGTCACTATCATACTGTTTTCATTACTATAACTTTTTAATAGAGTTTGAAATCAGGAAGTGTGATGCCTCCAGTTATGTTCTTCTTTCTCAATATTGCTTTGGCTTTTGGGGGTCTTTTGTGGTTCCATACAAATTTTGGGATTTTTTTTTCTATTTTGGTGAAAAATGCCATTGGAATTTTGATAGGAATTGCACTGAATCTGCATATTGCTTTCAATAGTATGAACATTTTAGCATTACTAATTTTTCTAATCCATGAACATGGAATATCTTGCCATTTATTTGTGTCTCCTTCAATTTTTTTTTCACCAATGCATTTAGTTTTTAGTGCACAGATCTTTTCTCCTTGGATAAATTTATTCCTAAATATTTTATTCTTTTCAATGCAATTATAAAGGGGATTATTTTCTTAATTTCTCTTTCTGTTACTTTCTGTTAGTTGTTACTGTATAGAAACACAATGGATTTTTGTATATTGATTTACAACTTTATCGACATCATTTATTAATTCTAACCAGTTTTTTGGTGGCCTTTAGAGTTTTCTATGTATAATATCATGTCATCTGCATACAGAAACATTGTTACTTCTTCCTTTCCAATTTGGGTGCATTTTATTTCTTTTTCTTGCCTAATTGCTCTGGCTAGGACTTCTAGTACTATGTTGAATAAAAGTGGTGAGAACGGCATCATCAGGGAAATACAAATCAATGACAATGAGATACCACCTCACACCTGTCAGAATAGCTAACACTAACAACTCAGGCAAAAACAGATGTTGGCGAGGATGCAGAGAAAGAAGAGCTCTTCTGCACTGCTGGTGGGAATGCAAACTGGTGCACCCACCCTGGAAAATAGTATGGAGGTTCCTCAAAAAATTAAAAATAGAACTACCCTACAACCCAGCAATTGCACTACTAGGTATTTATCCAAGGGATACAGGTATGCTGTTTTTAAAGGGCACATGCACCCCAATGTTTATGTGCATGCACCCCAATGCAGCAATACCAACAACAGCCAAAGTATAGAAAAAGCCCAAATGTCCATTGATGGATGAATGGATAAAGATGTGGTATATATATATATATATATATATATATATATATATTGGAATATCAGTCGGCAATCAAAAAGAATGAAATCTTGCCAATTGCAACTATGTGGATGGAACTAGAGGGTATTATGCTAAGCGAAATTAGCCAGTCAGAGAAAGACAGATATCATATGACTTCACTCATATGAGGACTTTAAGAGACAAAAGAGATGAATATAAGGGAAGGGAAGCAAAACTAATATAAAAACAGGGAGAGGGAAAAAACATAAGAGACTCTTAAACATGGAGAACAGAGGGTTACTGGAGGGGTTGTGGGAGGGGGGATGGGCTAAATGGGTAAGAGGCATTAAGGAATCTACTCTTGAAATCATTGTTGCATTATATGCTAACTAACTTGGATGTGAATTAAAAGAAGAAATTAAACATATTTCTTATTTGTTAAATAAATTAAGTAAATAAAAAGAGTGGGCACCTTTGTCTTATTCCTGACCACTGAAAATGGAACTTAGCTTTGGGCTTGTCATATATGCTCTTTGTTATACTGGCATACATTCCCTCTATACCCAGTTTGTTGAGAGTCGTTCTTATCATAAATGTATGTAGAATTTTGTCAATCTATTGAAGTGATCATATAATTCTGCCCTTTATTTTGTTAATGTGGTATATCACATTTATTGACTTGTGAATGTTGAGCCATCTTTGCATCCCTGGAATAAATCTCATTTGATTGTGGTGTATGATCCTTTTAATGTATTGTTGAATTTGATTTGCTAATATTTTATCGGGCATTTTGTGCATGTGTGTTCATTAGGGATACTCGCTTATAATTTTCTTTTCTTGTAATGTCCTGTCTGGTTTTGGTGTCACGGTAAGCCTAGCCTTATAAAGTGAGGTTAGAAGTGTTCCCTCCTTTTCTATTTTTTGGAAGAGTTTGGGAAGGATTCATATTAGTTCTCTGTTAAATATTTGGTATAATTTACCAGTAAAGCATCTGGTCCTGGATTTTTCTTTGTTGGGAGATTCTGATTACTGATTTACTCCCCTTCCTAGTAATTTGTCTCTTCATATTTTCTATTTCTTTGCTTAAATTCTTTTTTTTTCATATGAAGTCCTCAAAATCTGGTGTGAATTACATATTTAACAGCCCTTCTCTATTTTGAATGGCCACATTTCAAATGCTCAATAGCCACACATGGCTAATGGCTACTATAGAACATAGCTCGAAATTGATGAGCAACCTTTACCATGAAATCAGTGGTGACTCCAAAACCTTAGAAGGTGGCCTCAATGGACTGAATGTGTGTGTCCCTCCCAGGATTCATATACTGAAACCCTAATCCCAATGTGATGCTATTTGGAGGTGGGGCCCTTGAGAGGTACTTAGGTCATGAGGCTGCAGCCCTCATAAATAGGATTCATTTTCTATGAGGTCTGTTTATTCCTCTTTCCACCATGTGAGGACACAAGAAGATGGCCATCTGCAAAACAGGAAGAGAGCTCTCACCAGAACCCAACCACGTTTGCGCCCTGGTCTGAGACTTCTAGCCTTTACAGCATCTGTTGTCGGTAAGCCACCTGGTCTATGGTGCTGACGACCTGAACTGGCTAAAACAGTGGCTGCATCTTTAATAGTTGGCAAATTAGACCTATCGGCCAAATCTGGCCTACCAAGTGTTTTGTTGTTGTTATTATTGTTGTTGTTGTTGTTGTATCGCCTGCAAGGTCACAGTGGTTTTTACATTTTTAGTGATCAAGAAAAAATTTTTAAAACA
Organism: Lynx canadensis; assembly: GCF_007474595.2. Lineage (NCBI taxonomy): Eukaryota > Metazoa > Chordata > Mammalia > Carnivora > Felidae > Lynx > Lynx canadensis. The sequence goes on along the minus strand of NC_044317.1, from coordinate 31,984,116 downwards.
AATAATAACATTTCATGGCACGTGAAAATACATAAAATTCAAATTTTAGTGTCCATGAAGAAAATTTCATTGGAACATAGTCACGCCCATTCATTTATGTATATTCTCTGGCTGTGATAGAGGTTAAATAGTTATCTATGGCCCATAAAGCCGAAAGTATTTACTAGCTGGCCCTTATCAAAAAAAGTTTGTCAAATGTTGGGTTTAGGGTTGCCAAAAAATATACAAGATGCCCAGTTAAATTTTTATATCAAATAAACAACAAATAATTTTTAGTATGTCCCTTTGTATGGAACATACTTACAATAAAACATATTTTTGGTTCATCTGAAATTCAAAGTTGACTATGCATACTGTATTTTTATTTGCAAATCTGGTAATCTTACCTGGGCTAGAATATTGTTCTTTGCTCACAGGAAAGACCTTCAACATATCAGTTATACAAAAGAGTGAGAGCTACTGATGAAAAAAATCCACCACGGAGACTTCCAGCATCTTATTTTGGACATCATCACCTTGATTTTGAACTCAGTTCAAAGGCACTTAGAGTGACAGACTGCTTAAATAGTTACTGGAACAATGGCTTAAATAATATTGTACTAATGTTTAAAAAGATGCAATCAATCAAGCTTATGTTGAAAAATCCCCTATAAGAAACAGTCTTGCTCTTACATTAAAATATTTAGAGATATATTTTCAGTACATGTTTTCAAGTGTATCTGCTTGTAACGTGTTAGTGGTTTTCAATAGTCTTCATAGTCAATTTTGTGCTTTTAAAATAGAAATCATCATCTAGGAACAGAAATCCAATTTATAACATTTATATAGGGAATAAGAGGGTCCGCTTAAAAGAGCTTTACTCTCAAATGTTCTTCAGGAATAAATTAAACCAAAGTCAAGGGTCTGTAAAAACCAACTCTGGCTTCTCCATTTTGCTGAGAGCCAGCTTTGCACTTGCATGAAGAGGCTGAAATGAAAAGTTCCCTTCTGCTGAACATGAGTAGGCTTATGTAAGATACAGGTAAGTTCTCCATTACCATCTGGGCCCTGAGGCCGTTAATATTTGATGCATTCCTCATCATCTCTGTTTGTGTAATTTGTCAACGCCCAACAGGTCCTCTGCCAGCTATGCATTAAAACTATTTTCAAAATATGTCATTGTCAGCCCTTGGCACACTCATTACTTATTAAGATAAGAGGCCGGATGAGGCAAGCAGGAGGCGGCTTGCTTACTTAAACATACTTGACTTAACTGTAGGGAAATCAAGCAATCTAGAGGATCATGAATAGGAAGGCTTAGAGGGCTCCATCCCTTCTTCGCTGGGCAGAAGGAGAAACTGAGGCCCAGGGAGGGGAAGGGACTTGGTCAAGGTCACTCAGAAGTTCGGCGGCAGAAGTAGAAGTACAGCTCAAGTTTCCCAAGCTCTTAGTCCTTTCCTCCACCATCACCAGCACATTTGTCTATGGGAAATGGACAAATGTGACCACAGATGAATGGAAAAAGAAAAAAAGGCAGAACTTCACAGATACTATCTCTTTGAATAGCAAAATCATCCATAGGAACCACTGAAACAGTGTTTTCTGGAGCACCTGGGTGGCTAAGTCGGTTAAGTGTCCGAGTCTTGATTTCGGCTGAGGTTATGATCTTGCACTTTGTGGGTTCAAGCCCTGTTAGGCTCTGTGCTGGCAGTGAAGAAGCTGCTTGGGATTCTCTCTCTCTCCTTCTCTCTCTGCGCCTCACTCTCACTTGCGCTTTCTTCCTCTCTTTCTTTCTTTTTTTTTAATTTTTTTTTTTTACATTTATTTTTGAGAAACAGAGTGAGACAAAGCGTGAACGGGGGAGGGGCAGAGAGAGTAGGAGACACAGAATCTGAAGCAGGCCCCAGGCTCTGAGCAAGCGGTCAGCACAGAGCCTGATGCGGGGCTCGAACCCACGAACTGTGAGATCATGACCTGAGCCGAAGTCGGACACTCAACCGACTGAGCCACCCAGGCGCCCCTCTTCCTCTCTTTCAAAAAATAAATAAATAAACTTGAAAAAAAAGAAAGTGTTTTCAATAAACTTGAAAAAAAAAAGTGTTTTCCAAGTGTGGAACACATACCCCTAATGCTGCTCAAGATGATTTAAAATGTCACTCATATAAATAAACTGTTTAAAGTTAAACGATATGTTTATTTTGATGCATTATAAAACATACATCAAAGTTATGATCAGGGCAGTGAGGCGGGATGTACCGCAAACTCATGAATTTGTAGATACTACTGCTGAGGTCAAAGCTAAGTCATAAATAAGGATTTGATTGAAAATCGCTTTAAATATAGTTATCACCCAACTCATGTTTTCAATTACACATATTGCAGTATTTTTTATTGTTATATAACGATTTTTATTATTATATCTCATAATCAACTTTGGTATTTTAAAGAAAGGAATTAGCATTCAGGAACCACAAGTAAAACACTCATGCAACTCATGATAGCACAAGGATTTACAGACATAGCAAGAATGACGGAGGTGATACTCAAAGGGCCAGTGTTTAAGGGAACCGTAAGTTATAGTACCTAATTAAAACTTACTAACATAAATGTTAGTTAAGAAGTATAATCTAGTATTTGTAAGCTATGGCTGTGATTTATATTATGATAGAATACCTAAGCGCTATGTCATTCATACAAAACTAGAACGATTTAGAATATAATTTTTTTAAATGGTCCGCATTTGGCTGCAATGCCTCAGCCTCTGCTTTAATTCCCAACCTGAGGTGCCAGCACCCACATTCTCTCACACGTTCCCTTTGACATAGCTTACTCTTAAGAAATTCAAACCAAAGTGTTCAAAGTGCTCTGGCTCAATGTATTCACTATCCCTGAGAAACTGCATTCCTATTGGAGGGCCATGGGACTGCTTACGTCAAGTCAGTGAAATGAAGCACTAACAGTGGAAATTCCCGACATCATTTAGAAGTGGGAAAAGGTCCTGAGGGTCCAGCAGACCTGCCACGCATACCTAAATCCCCTCTCTGTCAGGAAAGTCAACATAAGGCCCAACAATAAAACATCCGGGTATTACATTTCGATCAGGTGGGTGGTACCCGATAGAGAGGCAGCTTTAGAATTCAACTGTTTTCTTTGTAGAGACCTCAAGACCAAGAAAAGAAGGAGAACTTTTGTTCTCGCAGTAGTAATGAATGATTTGAAGTTACATGGGAACAATATCACAGGACTGTCAACAGAGTTTAATTAGGAAACCAACCAACTAATTAGTCAATGGAAGGAAGCACTCGCAAGCATTCAACATTTATTCATTTATTTAACAAATTCTTATTGTATGCCCTCTTCGTGCTTTTAGGCTGGGTATACAATGGGAAATTACCCCTTCCTTCAAGGAGCAAGCAAGCATTGCTCACACATTACAGAGTGTGTACAGAGGAGGGAGACTTACATACTGCGTGTGTGTGTGTGTGTGTGTGTGTGCGCGTGGGTGTATGGAGGTAGTGTTAACACCATGAAGAGATGGTAGGAGGGTTTAATGAGGTTAGGAGCCTCAGTTTTTTTCCAGGCAGTTCATCTAAGTTGCCCTCATTTACTCCAAGGCAGGGCCACCTCTATGGTGTGTTTAGCTCTGGACAAATATTTTTTGCAGTGTCCCTTTCTATACCATCTACTTGATTCTTTCTAATACATTACAAAATTCATGGGCCCATGTGAGGTGTTGTGTTTTATCTATGATGATGCAGACCAATGGGCAGAAGAGAGATATTTACGTATTTGTTTATTAGCAAATCGATGCACGTGAAGATCCTTCCTACAGACACTAACTTTTCCTATCCAGATCCGGGAACCAACTCTCTGTGTTGTCTATTGCCAAACGCACCATTCCCGGTGAATTTTAAATCTCTGCTACAAGAAAAAGATGACAAGACTGTCATTCTTCACAGCACCATGACTCCTTCCAACCTGTCTGTACAGAAACAATATAGATCTTCACCAGCTGCTGTCCCCTAACACCTTCTGTTTAATGCTAGTTACAACACTGTTCGTGAAGCTGCATCAGCCACGGGCCCCTCTCCCACAATGGCCTACAATGACTGTCTCCAAGGTCATTACTGACCTTTGCTAATGATGACTACAAATGTAAGTCTTACCCAAAGGATAAAGAATAATGAGTGCCCTGATCACGTGAAATTTGTTGACCCAAATGTTTTGGGTAAAAAGCAGAAGAACGCATCTTCCACCTACGTCTTCTCTTGAGTTCTACAGATTGCAATTGCTTCATTTCTAGAATGTGGTTGCTTTTTTATTATTCAAGTATAATTAACATGCAGGGTTATATTAATGTCCAAGGTGTACAATATAATGATTTAATAATTCTATACATTACTCGATGCCCATAGAATATGATTGTTTTTATGTATTTATTTTTTTAATGTTTATTTATTTGGGGGGGAGGGGCAGAGAGAGGAGGACAGAGGATCCAAAGTGGGGTCTGTGCTGACAGCAGAGAGCCTGATGTGAGGCTCGAACCCACGAACCACAAGATGGTGACCTGAGCCGAAGTCAGACGTTTAACTGACAGAGACACTCAGGGGCCCCAGAATATGTTTGCTTTTAATAATGTCTGCCCCTACATCACCACCAGATGGAGGGTAGGTGAGGGGTCTATAGTCAGAGCAAGAAGAATGAGAGGTCCCTTTAGCATAAGCCATGTTCCATGTCTTGTCTGGTGTGGCTTAAGAATGACCTTGGAAGGCATAACTTTGCCACATCCGTTGCAGGCAAGAAAGGGCATGGAAGGACTCAACGGCAATGCTGAGCAATGTTCTAGGTAGTCCTCAGAGGACCTAAGTGTGGCCACCCTTGACTCTTGGTGGGAAGCTTATGGAGGGGACAGGGTGACTAACATCATGTAGGGGTCGGAGGCTATGGCCCTGAGGGAGCACGGCAGTGGAAACATGGACATAGAGAATGTACGCATGGCTTACATGTGTGGCTAAGATCATGGGTCTGCTGTGGATTTTTGGTAGCCCAGAGCTATGTTTTCCTTTGCCCCATGTGAGAGTCATTCAAAATCAGGGTGTCAACACCATTCTGGCTCCAGGATCTCATGTAATCTTGTAAAAACAAATACTGCGCCAGAAGCAGGAGCAATCAACCTCCAGGCTGCCTTCCTAAAAGTAAGACCGTCAATTGATAGAGCTCTGCAAGTAGAAGGTCATGGAGTGCCCTTCTATACAGGCACTCCATGGGGTAGAATAGGGGTGGAACCCAGACTGTGCCCATGAGAATCCCAACCTGATATGGACACCCTACCAGATCGATCACAAGCACGGGTGGGGTGCTTCGAAAACTTCCAACATGGTGTCCCAAAGCAGGAGGTCCCGGAAGGCAAGGCCAGGGCAGGACCCTGCTTGCCCATCTCTTATATCTGTGATGGTAGGAATAGGTAAGGGCAGCGGGAGGCCTGCCGCTGAGCCTCCCCCGGCATCCTAGGGCAGGCGCTGGCATCCAGGGGAAAGAAGTTCACTGCACGCCTGGGTGGAGGGGAGCCCCTCTACTCCAAACACCTATTCTCAGCTAAGAGCAAAACAGGTATTCAGAGGCCCAAAGGGCGCAGCGGGCCTTGCTCTGGCTGCCTGTTGAGGTCAGGGGCAAGGCAGGCTTCCGGGCAGTGATGCACAGGAGTCTGCCAGGAGCCAGGCATGTCTGCTGACAGAGGTTAAATCACAGGAATACGATGGCACGTGGCAGGGCTAACGGAGACACTGGCTCCTAGCCAGCGCAGGTGACCGATGACTGCCTACAAAGGCAGGCTGACAGGAGTCCCGCTGTGCTCAGAGGCCAGAGGGGGCACGGAACAGACTCCATCCTCCAGCCGCCTGCCCTTTAAGTTACCAGGCTGATGGAGAAGGAGCAGCCTTTTCATCCTTTGGGAACCCTGAGTCACACAGGAGTGGTGGGAGGGGAGGGCGGCACAAAGTTAACAACAGCAACAACAATAGTAATAGAACAGTAGGGGGCTGAGGGAGGGGAAGGAAGACAGATGCCTGTGCTTATGTGCCAGTATTTACTGAGCACTTACTACGCCAGCCACTGTGCTGAGCACCTTGCGTGACTTCCCGCGGCTAGATGCGCTGTCATTAGCCCCGCCCCTTTAAGCAGCTGCGGACACGGAGCTGAGAGAAGTCAAGTAATTTCCCGAAGTCACACACTTAATGAACAACGCAGTCAGGGCGAGAACACAGCTCTGCCTGTTGCCCTTTTTATTTACTTTTTTTTTTCATTTCTTAAAGTTTATTTATTTATTTTGAGAGTGAGACACAGCATGTGCACAAGCCAGGGAGAGGCAGACTGAGCGGGGCGGGGAGAGAGGGAATCCTAATAGCACAGAGCCTGTCATGGGGCTCGAACCCAGAACCGTGAGATCCTGACCTGAGCCTAAATCAAGAGCTGGACACTTAACCAACTGAACCACACAGGTGCCCCTCCTTTCTTTTTAAATTGAGGTATAATTGACACAACATTATATGAGTTCCAGGCGTACAAAGTGATGATTCTATATTTGTATGTATTGCAAAATGATCACCACAATAAGTCTAGTTAACATCCATCGCTAGACAGGGGCGCCTGGGTGGCTCAGTCAGTTAAGCACCTGCCTCTTGATTTCGGCTCAGGTCTTGATCTCAGGGTCATGAACTCATGACCCTGAGATCAAGATCTGTGTTGGACTCCGCACTGGACATGGAGGCTGCTTAAAAAAAAGAAAAAGAAAAAGAAAAGAAAAGAAATACAGTATTTTTAACTCTTGCCACCATACTGTTCATTACATCCCCATAACGCGTTCGTTTCATAACCAGAAATTTGCACTTTTTGACCTCCTTCACCCATTTTGCCTACCCTCCACCTTCTGCCTTAGGCAACTATCTATTCTGTATATCCATGAACTCAGTTTGCATGCGTGTGTGTGTGTGTGTGTGTGAGAGAGAGAGAGAGAGAGAGAGAGATTTAGGTTTTTTTTTTTAAGATTCCACATGTAAGAGAGATTATACGGCATTTGTCTTTTCTCTGTCTGACTTATTTCAGTTAGCATAATGCCCTCAGAACGTTCCACCATGTTGTTGCAAATGGCAAGACTTCCTTTTTTATGGCTGAATAATACTCCAGCTTTGTCTGCTCTCTATTGTTTATTTCTGTTTGTTTTTCCAGGGCTTCTCTGTTTTTTTTCCTCTGTTCTGCTGCTTCCTTTAGATCTCCTAATCCACCAGAAACATATATTTGGAATACAGTGTTAGTAGAGAATGTGTATATATGGTGGGAAGAAAAGAAAAGGAAAGAGAGAGAAGACCGGGAAAGCTGAGTAGTGACAGAAGGTTGAGAGTTTGCAGGGAGAATATTTGGGACTATTCACATGAACAAAAATAAGATTTTTTTTTTTTAATGGGAAGTTTCCGTAGGAAAAAAGAGACTTTGCCTTGCTTCATCAATTTAGATTATTAGAGGCTCTGAAGCATAGATAGCAGTGAAATGCAAAGGAACACTGGGCAGACAGAAGTGGATTCAAAGACCAGCTCTCCTACCTCAGGAAGTCACTTCTCCTCTGTCATTTATGAAACGAGGAGAGTAAATATTTGTGTGACCCGCACAAAGTTGCCTCGTGGTCAGTCTGAGCACAGTATCACGTTTTTAAAAAGGGTCAGTCTCACAGCCTGAACGTACGGAAAGGCAGCTCGATGCTTTACTTAAGTCTCATGAGAAGATGCCAGAGACCTCCATCCAGACATTTACAAAACTTAGAAACTTCTCTCCTGATCCCTGTCATACTATCGCAAGACAGCAGCTGTCCTCAACCTCATTTTCCCCTCCCAAATCCCAGCTCTCTCAAAACTCAACTCTCTCTCTCAATTCCCTCCTTTCCTCTCCTCCCTCCTCCCTTGCCCCACCCCCACTTCTCTTCCCCCCACCCCCATGCACCTCTCTAGTGAGACAACCCAGACTAGCTTACTGCCCAGTCCTCTGCCTCACCTATAAACACAAACATCACAAGAGATGTGACAAGTTGTTAGAGACATCTTCTCAGAGGCAGTGAGTACATACATAGCATTACTTTTTTTTTAATGTTTGTTTTTGAGAGAGAGAGAGAGAGAGAGAGAGAGAGAGAGAAAGACAGCGTGAGAGGGGAAGGGGCAGAGAGAGAGGGAGACACAGAATCTGAAGCAGGATCCAGGCTCCGAGGTGTCAGCACAGAGCCCAAAGTGGGGCTCGAACTCAGGAACCGTGAGATCATGACCTGAGCCAAAGTCAGATACTTAGCTGACTGAGCCCCCAGCCGCCCTGTACATGTCACTACTTTTTATCCCCATCATACAGATATTGCACTAGGCTGCTGTGAAGGTCAATGAGATTATACTTCCCACCAAATACCCCACACCTGGAGGGGGTATTTATTATTCATCACCCGCCCCCCATCATGATTTCCCAGCACACTGCCAAAATATCCTGTGCTTTACTTTAATTGTTACATACTCAATTTGCATTTGAAAAAAAAAACCTATAACTACAATCTCAGGGGGGGGGAAAACAACTTTCCCTCTTTGGTTCAGTTTCTGGGGGCCTGCGAATTAACCTGATAAAAGACAGGTTAACAGGAGAAAAAAGTTAATTCACATGTGCACCGTGCATCCACACAAAAGTGCTCAGTGCTGAGTAAATCAAAGAGGTGGTTCAAATCTGTGACTCATATACCTAACTTAATTGGGAAAAGGGAGGGGCAACAAAAGGTTCTTATGGGAGGAACAAACAGGTTTCCCCAGACAACAGAGAAAAAGGGTTTTTAGGAGAACAAGCAAGAGATGAGAAAGTTTCTGCAGGCTTAAAAATAGAACTACCATATGACCCAGAAATTCCATTTCTGGGTATTTAGCTAAAGAAAACAAAAACACTAACTCGAAAAGATATATGCATCCCCAAGTTTACTGCAGTATTTTTTATAGTAGCCAACATATAGAAGCAACCTAAATGTCCACTGACAGATGAATAAAGAAAATGTGATACATACATATATATGTGTGTGTGTGTGTGTGTGTGTGTGTGTGTGATGTGATATATATATGTATACATATATGTGATATAAATCAGCCATAAAAAAGAAAGAAATCTTGCCATATACAACAACATGGATAGGACTTGAGGGTATTATGCTAAGCGAAATAAGTCAGAGAAAGACAGATACCATATAATGTCTTTTTTTAGGGAAATCAAAAAACAAAAGATAAGACAAAGAAGTAAACAAAAAAACCTAAGCTCAGGCATACAGAGAACAGATCGGTGGTTGTCAGAGGCAAGAGTGGGCAATGGACATGGTGAGTGGGAGAAGTGGGTAAAGAGGGTTAAAAAGTCCAAACTTCTGGGATGCCTGGCTGTCTCAGTGGGTGGATCACGTGACTCTTGATCTCGGGGTCGTGAGTTCAAGTCCCCTGTTGGGTGTGTTCCAACTTCCAGCTATAAAATCAACAAGTCGTGGGAGGTGATGCACAGTATAGTAGCTATAGTTAACATACTGTAGTGTGTATTTGTAAGTTGCTAAGAGAGTAAATCTTAAAAGTTTTCGGGGCACCCGGGTGGCTCAGTTGGTTAAACGTGCGACTTTTGATTTCAGCTCAGGTCATGATCTCATGGTTCATGGACTCGAGCCCTGCGTCAGGCTGTGTGCTGACAGCGTGGAGCCTCTTGGGATTCTCCCTCTCTCCCCTCTCTTTGCCCCTATCCCACTTGCACTACCTTTGTGTCTCTCAAAATAAATAAATAAACTTAAAAAAAAGTTTCATCGCAGGAAAAGAGTGTTAACTTATAGTGTCAGATGTTAATCAGATTCATTGTGGTGACCATTTTACAATATACATATATATAAATATTGAATCATCATGTCATAGACTCGAAACTAATATAATGTCATATATCAATTCTACCTTACTAGAAAAAAAGGTTTCTAATAAGGTTTGTCTACATAAGTATGAGTGATCTGTTTCCTTCAGGGACATAAAATTCCCCCAAAGAAGGAATTTGGGGTAGATTTTATTTGTTTTATCCTTTCTGGGAGTAGATCCACCCTGAATTTATCCAGTTTTAGTTCTCAGAAGTTGCTGCTTTTAGTCAGATAAGGGAAGCTCCAATAACACTTTTTCCTGCATCTGTTGAATCTCAAATGTCTTCAGTTTAAAATAACCTTCATATTAACTCTGTGATTCCAAGTGGGTTTCCTCGACTACATCAAGAAATAAAGTTAAAAAAAAAAGATGTCTTAACTTATCCATTTCAAAGGAAATGTTAAAGTATGGAATAGGATTATAGGGATGCCAACATCGTGATGCTGGTTCATAAGGTACCACGTCATCCCCAGGCCATGATGAAAAACCACACTGATAGGACAATCTGAATGAATCTTGAATCATGGCTAGGGCTGCACCTGAGACAGAGAGTGATCGCTGAGCCATCCCTCGCTTGCTCTAGGAGGGAAAAGACAGGCGCATGGCTTCTCTCTAGACAGGAGGGTACCTAAAACTCCCCTGTTCAGATTCTACCTACCTTGTAAGCCTACTGTTTCCCCTCCTCTGAACTACTACAGATTTTTTTTTTGTTTGTACAGGTTATCTGGCACTTAGCCTTCGATTATTTAATTTCCCAGAGGTACAGATCTAGTTTCCCACTTAGATGAAAAGCCCCTGGGAGAAGATCCAGGCTATATTCTCGGTGGCATCTCTCACTGCACTTAATCTAATACACGTTCTCTGCATACACTTATTGACAGAATATGTTTGGAAGGCCTGTCAGCCAGAGGTCGGGCTGGATTCTGATTAATATTCCAGCAGGAAAGCCATTAAACAGGTAGAATCTGCCACAGCAAACCACAATGGGGTAATTATAAAGTTGTGGAAGAGCCAGGATTCACCACGAGACTCTCTGGAGAGATCTCAATGGCAACAGACCTTAAAACATCCTCCTTTTCTTCCCAGCTAGTTACTGAAGTCCTATCTCCTCTCTGATTAAACACTGAGCGTGTTCTCAGCTGTGGACTTAATTGAGAAGCTCCCCAAACATTTCACGTTATCCAGGAATGCCATGTTACCGTTCCAGAAAGAATCATTGTTCTTGGGTATAACAGGCTGTGCTGTTCGCTCCCACCTCCCTCTTGACGGTTTCATCATCAAAATTGTATAGACAAACCAAAAGCAGAAACAGACCCATAAATACAGAGAAGAAATTGATGGTTGCCAGAGGTGGGGGGGGGGGTGGACGATGGGCAAAATGGGTGAAGGAGAGTGGGAGGTACAGGCTTTTAATTATGAGATGAGTGAGTCATGGAAAAAGGTACTAGCAGAGGGCGTAGAGTCAATGGTAGGGTAACAGTGTTGTATGGGGACAGATGATGACCACACTTGTGGCGAGCACAGCATAACACACAGACTTCCCCAATCACTACGTTGTACACCTGAAACTGATGTGACATGGTGTGTCAGCTAGACTTCAGTTAAAAGAAAGAAGAAAACAAACAAAAAGATTGTTCATTTACTCATTCTTAAGACCACAGCTGTCTTTTTAAAATACAAGGATGATGTCACGGACCCAAGGTCTCTAAGTTTCCTCTTTTCTTTTTTTCACTGCTTCTGGACATCTTGCTGACAGGATCGTCATGTTTTACACACAAAGGCCATAGGAATAGGGCTTCAGAGTCACTAGAAAAATAAAATTTTAAACCCACACAGACTGAAAGTTTTTATACTACCCCGATTTATCCGGAAAACTGGTAGTCTTCCAGACAACAGGAAAAACCTTCTTCATCTTTGATTTAGGTCTTTGTCTTCTTTGGGGAAAAGTTTCCAGGCTTCATCATTGATCTAAATCTTCATCAATATCCTTCAGTCAAAATGCGGAAGTACTAATCAAATTCCAAATACCCTACTATCTGACATTTGGAGAGAAAGGTAAAATTATATAAATCCACGAGAGATATTGGACAAGCCAGCCACCCTCTGTGACTGGATTTCAATCAGCTGTTCACCTGTTTTCAGATATGAATTTTCCCATCTTACTGCAGCACACCTAGAAGGCATTCCTAACAAGATGCACTGTCTCACATTTTGGTGGGTATTTGTATTTTCTAAAGGATTTCCACATGTGGTGTTCTGTTTTGCCTCACATAGGGTTACCAAGGTGCCAGTCTGCCCAGAACTCTCTTGGTTTTAACCCTCAAAGTCTTGCATCCAGGGAACACTTTGGTCCTGTGCAGGCTGGGATGGTTGCTCACTGTAGCAACCCAATGAGTTAGGGAGGGAAGGGTTTATGCCCCTCTTACAGATGAAGAGAATAAGGTAAAATAAGGTTGTACAATTTTCTCCAAGATCAATCTAGTTCTCTCCACTGAGATCTACACCATCCATCTTCCTTATGGGTTCTCACGGGCAGAGATTTTTATCTTATTCATCTTTGTGAGCCTGCCCCTCCAAAAGCTCCTGGCTCTGAGGAGGCACCCCACATTCAAAACATTGGCTTTTCCTAGCTAAGGCCTAAAGTATAGTCGACTCAGATCAACACTGAACACTCCAGGAAAAACCCAGATGAAGGGAGTGTCAATCCAGTGAGGACATCATTCCATTTTCCCTAGCGGGGTGGCGGGAGGGGGCTCCATTGCCCAGCTGCTGCGTTTCCTCCAGATTTATCATCAGTCTTTTCCAGATGTTTAATTTTCCCTGTTAAATATGTCAAATCCCATCCTCTGTGTCTTCAGGATTTCTCTCATTTCACACCCACATCTCCATCCCTACTGCTGAAGTTCTGCCCAACCCTCACTAGCTCCCTTTCATTTCTCCCTGCTTCCATTTCCTCTCTATCCCATACACAATCCTAGACTCATCTTCCTAGAGTATCCCCTCTCTGGATGCCACTCTCCTACTCGGGAACTTACAATGGCTCCCAATTGCTTAATGAGTTGACATTCCCTCGTTCTCACCCGAGTCCCCTAAAATTCTCTCCTCTGACCCCCAAACTATTTGATCTCACTCCTCACTCTTCCTGATGGAAGCCCTCTGTTTAAACCAAGACTCTCTCTCAATATCCCTATACTGTCCTTAACCTTGAAATGTCTGTGGAACATCTGGCAGACATTTGGAAATACAGACAGAAGACAAGAGAGACTAGGAAGCTTATCGTATATACTTGGGGACACTGGTTTTTTAGTGGTGGGTACTCGAATGCCATCAGAGTTGAAAAGGCCACCCAAAGGGTGCCTGGGTGGCTCAGTTAGTTGAACATTAGTTGGTTGAGCATCTGACTTCGGCTTAGGTCATGATCTCACGGTTTGTGAATTCCAGCCCCACATTAGGCTCTCTGCTGTCAGTGCAGAGCCTGCTTTGGATCCTCTGTCCCCCTCTCTCTTTGCCCCTCCCCTGCTGGCACTCTGTCTCTCAAAAATAAATATACATTTAAAAAAAAAAAAAAAGGTCACCCAAGCAGAATGTCTAAACCACAGCTCACAAATTCAGTGTTTTGGAATTCATTTTTTTTCAGGTTCCACAATAATCTTTTTTAAGTCAAAGTGTTTTCAATATTCAAAGTATGGATTTAATCTAAAAATTTCCAGCTTCTCCTGGAAAGCACTCCGATCTGGCCACCTGTGGCTGGTCTTCCCACCTGGCAACAATTCGATGGACTTGGGGTGTTCTTTAGATGAGGCAAGTACTCACTAATCCTCCCATTACCCTGTTATCTTATTTACTTGGTCCTACAGCTTAATTTGTGACCCCTTGGGTAAAGAAAATGGAAGGGAGAATAAGGGCGGGGAGAGAAAAGAAACAAAAAGGGAAGCTTAGAGAGAGGAAAGGAGAGAAGCACAAGGAAGTGAAGGGAAGACCTAAGAAAGCTGGTGGAGGGGCGCGGGGGGGGGGGGGGACCCAGACCTCACCGCTACACAAGGCCTGTTCTCCTGCAGCTGCATAGATGTCAATCCCTAGCATAATCTCTCTCACAAAGAAATCCCGCAGAAAGTCCAGAACATGAAGGAAGGAGCGAGGCGTTTTGGTACGGACTGGAGTGAAACTCCACCGAAAAAGACATCCGCCATGACATTGAAACAGCAAAGACTGAGCAGCTCTGAAATGTCCCCCGCTGACCTTGTCATCAGAGCCCATCTGAAACGTGTACCTCTCTCCCATCCCCTGTGTCTGTCCCCACCAGGTAAACGTGTCACACCTGCCAGGCATCGATTTGCATATCAGTCCATGACATTAACAGTACACCCTGTCCTTTATTTCATTCAGCTCCCTGGGTGTCAAAACAGACCTTCACACAGGGCCTGTCCCTTTGACCCCTTTGACATATGCTGGCCTGCTGGGACCACAGGCAGGTGAGGGTAAAAACCAGATCTGCAACATGGACTATTTCACCCTCCAGTATCCACTTAGATCCCCTCCCCCTGATTTTATTGATAATGTTCCTTTTTGTGAGGCAGCCTGCAGAGCATCGTGGCTGCTATAGTCACATCCACATATAGACAGAGTGTTTCTTTTGAGAAGCCCGTATCCTCCAAACCTAGGCTTTCTGTGATGCCTCGGGCCAATTGAAGTTTCAGCAAAGTCAAGAGGGCAAGTGATTTGGGCTATAGAATGCACACGTGCGACAAGGTGATGATATCAGACGAGCCAAGAGTTAAGACATAAAATAAATCCTACTTCAAGATAAAGTGGAGGGGTGACTGGGCTCTCTAACCCGCGTTCCCAGCACTGGGCTTCCATTAAATAAATCTCGGTGAAATGATGGATTAGACGAGTAGAACGGCAAACTGAATGCGCTGCCTACTGTTTAAGAGATAAACAGAGTCTTCGTCACCTTTTTTTATCTGCCACGTTTTATAGTTTGCCATCTCAGACAGCCTCCAACGAACGCTCTTATTAGCCGAGGAGGGATAATTTTGATAAACAAGTAAATAGCAATCGATACTTGTGGGTTGTTTGCCTAAACTCTGGATTCACTGATCAGCTCCCGTGCTTGGATGGGAGGCACTGACTGCTGTAATCTACATGTAATAGGCATTATGAGGTTTAAGAAAAATAGCTCAGGCAGCAGCTGAGTCAGTTTGGGACAGATCATTATAAAATTCCATTATCACCGCTACAAGTTGGACTATTTGTCATCACAGAAGAGATGACAAGCTCAGAAATACTACATTTGTTATTATCAGATGATAAATGATATTCCATTAAAGCTGCAATACATCATCGGCAAAGCTGCAAAGAAGATATCAAACCTATCAGGACTTGACTTATAATTTAATTTTCAAAAGCTGTCAACTAAAATTCCAAAGGCTAAGCATTTTCATTTTTAAAGTTCATCTTATTTATTTTCCTCATCTGTTAGTCTAATTTCAGTGATATGGCAAAAATAACTGATTATGTGCAATGTATAATTCTCTTCTTTTGATTAGGTAATATATCAGGTGTCACTTAGGTATTAAAAATTAAATGACAGATAATAAAACAAGAGAGTCCCATAAAACACACCTTATTTTGATTTACTCACGTTTTGAAATATAACAGTAAAGGACAGGTCAATATTTGTTAAAGACACACACATGCCACGAAAAAGCATATTTACTCATTATTGAGTGCTTTTTCATGCCATCTATAGGGAAGTTGAACATGCTTTTCCATTTGGTGTTTATAAAATCTTTTCACGGATGAACAACTATTCTTTAGCTCAATTCTATAAATCACCCTCACATATTCCTTCTATACGTGCAAGTGCTTACGCTTCCCCGGTTATTATCATTGTTACCAATATTAAGCACTCAAATGTTGCCTGGGACAGCAACAACAACTCTTATCAGTTTCTACCAATGCGAGCAAAATTTCAATTTATGTGTGTCTTGCTCACGATCACAGACTTGCAAACTTATCAGAAAATGTTTGTGGACAGCTTGATACTAACTATAGGAACAGAATCTGCAAATCTGAGAGCTTAAGGGCAAGTCCTAAATCATTTTAGAGGCTCAGAGAAGGAACTTGCCCGAAGACTCACAGCAAGTGAGTAAAAATGATGCTAGAAGAAGCCATGATCCTCAATGCCTATTCTAATGTCTTTGATACATTATGCTGATTGACAGTGTCTCGTGAGAAATGTGACTCTTAATATTAAGCATTTGGCCAAGGGTCCACCTTATAGTCGGTGCTCCTTAAAGTTCTGTTAGCAGAATGGACGTACGTACAATGGGCACATGGATGGATGGCTGGACAGATGGACAGACGGATGGGCAGACAGATGAGTAATTGTCTAGTTCTCTGAGCCTCCACTTGGGAGCCTGGTTCATTTAAATAAGACCTCTGGAGGCGGACCCAATCCCCTCTTTTGCAAATGCAGAATACAAGATGCTTCCCATTATTGTGCTGGCTATCTCTCAGATCTTACAGAGCACTCCCAGGTACCCTAACAAGGCAAGGGGACCTCTGAGCTGATCACAGTTATACGTCTTCAGGCACCACAGGGAAGCAAAAAAGCTCGTGCCCGGAGGCACTTCCCACCACTCACAGACAATGATGAAAAAACCTGTCCAAATAGGTAAGGCTGCAGCTCCGTCTCGTTGGCTCTTTGAACCATGGGGGATGCCATGTCTCCGTGAGACTCAATGTAGTATTGGCCAAAGGAGAAAAAGAAAGGGTTATAGAGTAAGTTTTCCAAAAACCAAGGGACTTCCATTCAAAGGGTTGTTTCTTCTTCTTTTTTTTAATTGTGGTAAAACACACAAAACATGAAATTTACCACTTTCACCACTTTCAAGTGTACGATTCAGGGACATTAATTATATTTGCAATGCTGCACAGCCAACACCACTATGGATTTACAGCATTTTTCATCACCCCAAAAAGAAACTCTGTACCCCTTAAGCCGTAATTCCCACGTCCTCTTCCCTCCAGCCCCAGGTAATCACTAATCTTTACTTCCTGGCTCTATAAATTTACCTATTCTAGAGATTTCATATAAGCAGAATCATACAATATTTGTCCTTTTGTGCAAAAGGCTTTCTTTGTAACTGTAAAAGTGAGGTACACTTGTTGTGAATATATAAAGTAATACAAGAACTTATAATAAAAAGTAAATGTCCCAAACTTGCCTTGCCCCTCCTCCCTCCTCCACATCATACTCTTCAGATGTAACCACCGACAACAAGCTAGTGTCTATCCATCCTGTGCTTTTCTAGGCATGAAGACTTCTATTTCATGACTTCTAGAACAGATTCTGGCATCAGACCACTTGCATGTACGCCACTGGGAAAGTTATTTCGCCTCCCCAAGCCTCAATTTCTGCATTTGTAAAATGGCATTGGTAACAATGAAAGGAGGTAAGGGTGGGCTGCTTGGGTGGCTCAGTCAGTAAATTGTCCAACTCTTGATCAGGTCATGATCTCGAGGTTCATGAGTTCAAGAGCTCTGCATGCTGAAAGTGCGGAGGCTGCTTGGGATTCTGTCTCTCTCTCTCTCTCTCCGTTCTCCACTTGTATGCTCTCTCTCTCTCTCAAAATAAATAAATAAACTTAAAAAAAAAGGAGGTAAGTGTTTTAAAAGCACTTAGCACAGTGCTAGCTAAGCAGTAATAACTCATTAAATGGTAGCTATACATTAGATGGGGCTTTGGTTTTTAAAAGCAAAAACAGGATCACACCATTCATGTTGTTTTACAACTTGTTTCTTAAAACTCATTCCTCATTAGTGCACACACACTTACCTCACCCTTTCTTAACTACTGCATCATATTAAAGGGCCATAGTTCATTCTCAAATCGTGTCCTGATATTTTTATTCGATCTTATACAATTCATGGGGCTTGACATTCTGGATCCAGCACTGTTCCCAGGTGGGCCAACACAGTCCAAGGATTCTAATAATAATGATAACTAGAAGAAAATGAATTCTTTTAGTGAATTCCAGCTACATTCTATGCAGTGTGTCAATGGTTTTACATATCTTATCTTTGGTCCTCGTTACACTTGTTCTGTCTCTGGGGGAAATCCTCTCAAGGGTGGATGGTTCTGTTTGGGTGGATGGTGCCTACAAGCTAGCAGATGGTTTCTGGCATTCGGAAGAGCTCCCCCATCCAACAGCAATTCACTGGGCCGAGGACCAGTCCCTGATGAAACCCACCACTCTTGGCTTGCTCTTTTCTCTTGTCAAATTTTTGTCCAAGGAGTGGAAAAGAGAGGATGGAGGAAAGATAGCTAGTGAATGGGGACTTGGAGATAATCCATTTCTTCCTCTAGCTAACACTAACCTTAACCTTCTAGTTTCAGGGGTGAAGCTGAGAAGTAAAGTCTTTTTAAATGAGTGGGATTTCATGTGGATACGAACAGAAGTACGGAGGAAAGGCAAGGAAGCTTCAGAACCATCTGCTATCTTCCCAACCCCTAGTATGGAAGAAGGGGAGGGTCCCTGTTTAGAGGAAAATTCAGGTTATGGTTTTCCAACAGTCAAGCGAGAAGCTGCTCAGGTTGACTATAAACAAATTGGAACAGGGACAGTCAAATAGCCTGTAGGGTCCCAAGGAGACTCGAACCTTCCTCCGTGTCTCGTCAGGAGGAGAAAAAAGCACATCTACCATTAAACGTTGGCAATTAGGAATGAGTTGCTACTCTGTTGACCTACTGCCGAAAGAGTGGGCTATCAGCCTATTAAGTAAGCTGGGTGTTGTTCTGACTATTGCTAAAAATATTCATTCCAGGACCAGGCTGCTGCTACTCAAGTAACTCACCAGTCTTTATAAAAATATAGAGAAATAAAAGCCAATTACCCTCTTACTCTTCAATTAGTAGATGCTGAATTTATATATCAGCATCTAAATTCAAACCTAAGACACATAATCCAGTCACATTGGCCAGCTTTTATTTAAAGCTTATAAGCTTCAACTATTTCCAAGGAAAGTCTGATGAACAAAAACACTCTCATTACACAGTGACCTCTTCCTGGAGTAGCCCAGGCTTCAGGAAAAGGAATTTTCCCAGAAGCCTCTTGTCAAGAGTTGACTTTTTTATTGCCTGGATTTCCATTTATCCTCTTTTCTTTAAAAAATTCTTCCCAGTCTTCCCTGCCATATCTAAGTCCCACTAATTCTATGAAATCTTCCTCATCTACTCCAACCCACTGATTTCTTTCTTTCTTTTTTTTTTTTATTTACTGAGAGAGAGAGAAACCAAACTTGCATGCAAGTAGGGGAGGGACAGAGACAGAAGGGGAGAGAGAGAGACAGAGAGAGAGAGAGAGAGAGAGAGAGAGAGAGAGAGAGAGAGAATCCCAAGCAGGCTCCACACTGTCAGCGCAGAGCCCAACGTGGGGCTCAAACTCGCAAACCATGAGATCATGACCTGAGCTGAAACCAAAGAGTCAGATGTTTAACTGACCAGGCACTCCTGATTTCTTCTTTTGATTAATTCCCACAAGGTTCATATTCTGGGCAACACTGTTTGGGACATTTTCCTTTTCTCTCATTGGTACTGTTTTGTTAGCCTGTAAGTGCCTTGGGAATAATGAAAGCTCATCATTTTCCTTCTACATCTGCTACAAGTCCTAGCACAATCCTGAGCTCCTAGACTGGGCTCAGTAAATACTTGCACATTATAAATGTAAGTTATAACTTGTAGGTTATAACAGTCAATGACAACAGAAAAATCCCCACTTGGAAGAAGGAAAACAATATCCACTTTCCTTTTGTTCTTAACCCAATAATGAAATCCTTGAGCAAATGCTTTGTTTCTACATTGGAATCTTAATCAGGTGCTGGAATTTCAAGAAACGATATCCTTTGTTTGGTGTCAGTTCTCACAACCTATGACTTGAAATGGGCCAGGTGAATAAACAGATGTGAGTTCAAATATGACCTCCAAGGAGAGCACCTTGTAAAGAGCAAACTCAGATGCCGGTAAGCTTCAGATGGGCAAACTGAGGCAGAGAGAAAAGTGGTCTATATAAAGCAGTCTTTACCACATGTTGTTGGAATTATTTGTAAAATAAAAGGTTTGGGTGTTCAAATAAGGCTTAGAAAACCATAATTAAACAAGTTTATTTGTGTTTCTTCATTGCAAAATTTCTCCACCCCTTGAATATGCTTATAACCTCCAAGAGGGGAAGTTAATATGCCAGATTTCAGGTTCCATATCTAAACCCTCTCTCCATGGAAGATCTCTGAGTCTAGAATTCCCCCAGTAATATTTTTTGGACCCCTCCTTTATGGTCACTCATCTAATATGAAGCCCTCCATTGAGGCCTTTTGGCCAAGCACAAGGTTCCCCTGACTTCCATCAAGACAGTTAGAGATACTGGTTCCCATCCACTCTACCCCTCACCTGCCTGTGCAGAATTCTTTATTCCAATAACCTCAGTGTATTCAGGAGAACTCTGTTCAGGTAAAATATCTCTTCCATTAAGCTTGTTTACTTCATAGATTGAGTATGTGATGCCATTGACAAAATCTTACTCCTCACTCATCATTACAACATCTACATATAGTAATGTTATTATACAATCATCTAGTCGCCACATAAGACACGTGGTTAGGCCTGCCAAAAATGAAAACCCTGCTCTCAGAGCCCAGATACCAGTTACACAAGGATAGGATGATGGAGTGGGGAGTGGTTACGAATTGATAGCAAAACAAACAGAAAATGCCTAAAATTTCTCACTGTGTTTAAAATAAAATGTATTGCTATGGCCTCACTAAATATACATATATATATATATATATATATATATATATATATATAAACATCTCATCATGAAGGACATTTCAACAGAGACTAGATAACTCCTTGGGTTCCACATTTTAAAGCAGATTCTAGAATGGGGGTAAGGATAGGGCCAAGACCACCAGGAATGTTTTCAAGACCCACTATAAAGCTTTTTCCAGGCCCTCTGACAAGATCAGATAGGCTAGAAGTGTGCCTTCAGGTCCTGTTTAGTCAGGGTTAGGAAGTTGTACCTGGTTCCCCCATTTCCTGTGCTCCCTGGACCACAGTAGATCTCTCCCAGGTTCTGTCCCAGTTCCGAGGTCCTTTAAAGAATATACGATATCTTCCTTCAACTAGCCTGTCACAAGGTCACATAGTTACGAGCTGCAGGAAGTCCCTTCCCATCTCTGAGCCCTGATTTGTACCTCTGTGGCACGAGGACATCGCATCAGATGGGCCTGAGGTCCTTGCTCTCCAACCTGACCTTTCATGGTTTTATCGATGCATACGAATCAGAGCTGGAGGAGAAGTTAAACCCTAAACCTGAGGATTATTCACAGAAAAACACACCTTTTTACCTCAATCTCAGTTATAAGCATCAGAATACAGATTAGGTTTTTGGCTTAAAGCAGGGATTCAAAGAAATAAAACACATTTGGGGGAGTTTTAGGGAGAGTGGGAGGGACAGATGTGGAGACAGGTGTGTGAGACTCGGTCTGAGGAAAAAGGACAGAGAAGGAGGGCTCAAAGGGAAGGTCATCCCCTGGTCAGTCCGAGCCAGGCCCAGATTCCTCCAAATACGCTGACAGGAAGTAGACAGAAGAAGGGGCATCACTACGGCCTTTCTCAGGCCACCTCCTAACAGCTCCGGGCGGCCTTCTCTGCTGACCATTTCCTCTGGCTGAGTCCCTTTACCTGGTGCCTCAGGGGCTTCTGTTCACTCAGGTTGTTCCTTCTTGGCCCCAGTTTCCCTAGCTGGACTCTCTTTATTAGCTGTCCCATCCGCCTCAACAAACTCTGGGCTCTCTTTGCACCCAGATCAGCTGGGCTGTCGGGGTCCTGCACATCCAACCTGGGAGCTGATACGGCGGGCAGTTTCCACACACCAGCCACCTACAGATCCCTTAGGGCCTTCTTAGGGACAACACTCTACTGATGAGGAGAAAGGACAGGTGGGGATGGACCTCAGTTTCTTGGATCTTGAGGGTTCCGTCAGAGAGGTTTATCAAAGAGGGATCCCAGTAGGACTGCGCCTATTTATCTATAGTGAAGGTCTTCCTGTAACCTACCCCTGATGGCCTTTCCCTGCCCTGTCTTGTGTTCTCACTCTCTCATTATGCTCCCTGGAATCATCCTCTCACCATATTACTAATACCTAAATCCTTGTTAAGGGGGCTACTTTTAGAAGGACCACAGGCTAAGATACCCGTGGAGTCCATTGTCTGCCATTTTGGACCCTGCTGAGCGCAGGCCCCATCGCTGAGTCCCCTCACAGGGGACTTAGAAGGGAAAACAATGGCAGGGCCCAAGTGGAAGCTGCTGTAAAAACCATAGCCCTGAGCACCAAGCTCGTTCCCCTCCCCCCCTCCCCGTGCATTCATCTCTGTCTTCTTTTTCAAATTTGATTTTAAATATTTACAGCATCATACATCTTCCCCACCAGATATTACTAATGAACTGTTATTGTCTGCAAAACCTGCCAGATGAGTGATGGCCAACTTAAAAAGAGCATCAATGTTTTATTCGTAAAATAGAAGCTGGAAACAGAAAATGCTTATGCGTTTTTAGGCCTTTCATCATTATTAGTATTGATTCTCTAGGAGAGGGGGGCACTCTGGCAATTAGCAAAATCAAACAGAACTGGAGATGCCACATGGCCCCCGCAAACATGTTGTAAATATGGACATGTTTGTATCTGCTCACTCAAATCAGTAAGGAGGAACACATTCCAAGAAAATGTAAATCTTTCCACTTGTAAATTTCAAGAGAAAAGTGAACCGTTCAATAGCTCACTGACAAAGAAGGAACCCCATATACTGGCCTGTCCCGCCCGAGAGGAAGCTGTGTGCTCCCCCAGCTCTTAGTTTGTATTTCCCTTTCAAGGTGAAAAATCAGCGACCCTGGTTGAGAGGCATTAACATCAGCCTCCCAGAGCCGGCCTGCATTCTATCCCACATCTGCCCTGCCTTTAGCCCCTTACTGCTTGCTTACTCCTGGTCTGAGGCTCCAGTTCTGACTCTGGCTCAGCAAACAGACAGCAGAGGGGGTCTAATGGTGACTGAACTCTGGGAGCTACACAGATTAGAGGTCAAAGCTCAGCTGGCCTTATCAGTTGCGTGACCTGGGGCACCCCAGTTACCCTCTCTGAGTCTCAGTTTCTTCAAAGGTGGAGATAAGAACACCTACCTACTGTGCAAGTCGATAGTATCAGTGGCTGTTCCCTGCCCGGCACACAGGAAAGGATCCCAGACTCTGCTGTTTCATTCTCTCTGGTTATGGATGGACCTATATTTTTAAATGTTTTATGTTTGCCAAGGGAATCTCCTTATTCCAGATATTCCAACCTAGCTGAGGTCATGGCATTCAAGTGAGTTAGAAAGCTCTTAGACCTTGGATATGGCCCAGGGTCTTTAAGAGTGTGAACCTGGGATCCAGAAGTTTTGGGTTTAAAACTTGGCTTTACCCCTCTCTAATCCGGGTGTCTGGGGAAAATGGCTTCTCCTCTCTGGGCCTCATTTTACTGATGTTTAAACTAGCAGTGTGAGGGGCGCCTGGGTGGCGCAGTCGGTTAAGCGTCCGACTTCAGCCAGGTCATGATCTCGCGGTCCGTGAGTTCGAGCCCCGCGTCGGGCTCTGGGCTGATGGCTCAGAGCCTGGAGCCTGTTTCCGATTCTGTGTCTCCCTCTCTCTCTGCCCCTCCCCCGTTCATGCTCTGTCTCTCTCTGTCCCAAACAAATAAATAAACGTTGAAAAAAAAAAATTTAAACTAGCAGTGTGAGGCTGTCTTAGTTCAATGAGATCAGTGCATGAGGAGTGTTTAGCCCGGGACCAGACTCACAGGAAGTGCTCAGGAAACACCAGCTGTTATTATTACTAGAGCCTTAGTTCCTTGTCTATAAAAGAGGATGATAGCCCCTTGCCCTGCCCACCCCAGAGGCCTACAGAGAAACTCTTCATAAGATGGCCATCATACCATTTTGCAGTCTCAAAGCACGATGCTCTCACTTTTTCTGTGCGGGATTCTGGACAACCCACCTGAAAGATGGTGATTCAAATGAACATTGTCCAATCACAACAACAAAAGAACATGCGTGTGTGGTTCCACTGAACCGTGGGCTAGCTGAGGATCACCTAGCCCCTACCCACCCTCAGATGGAGCTGATCTCTCTATTCTTCCATTCTGTTACAATTTCCTGAAAGAAGGGACCCAGATCTCTCCAAAGGGGGAAAGTGTCCAGCTAGACCTTGGGCACAGCAAAGCAGGAATGGGGCCCCGGGGCATCCTGGGAAGGGAGCAGTCCTCTGCTGGGAGGGGGTAGGAGAAGGAGGTGGTTGATGTTTCTAGGGTCATTGTGCCCTTCCGTCCAGGTTAGGCTGATTATAAGGCAGCTCAGATCCAGTCATCCAGCTTGGCACTGTGGGTGACAGAATAATTTAATGCCTTCTCCAAGAGGGATGAATCAGCCCCAACAGTCCTTTCACAGTCTCCTGTGCAGACAGACCCTGAATCCACCCAGCTGCCTTGCTTCTCTCTGCATCCTCTAAAACACAGAGCACAGTATCTGGCACGTATGCATAAAACAAGTGTTGACTGATTAAAGGAATAAACAAACATATGGGAAGGGAGTATGGGAGGGTGGGTAGATGAGCTGATGGATACTAGGCAGAGAGCAATGAAGACAAACAGAGAATATGTGTCCCGGAAGGTATATCCAGAGACAATGGCCCCGGCTTCCAGATCAGGTAACCAGGTTAACTGCAACAAAGCCTGCAATATTCTGCTTCATAAGGAGATAGGGTATATAGATGCTGTCACGCCCAACTCTAACCTATGGGTCCATTCAGGTCAAGAAACAGAGAATCCGACTGTGGAGTGGGGCTGAGAGCAGGGTATGAGTCTCAGACTATTGTTTCCCAGCCCCAAACCACGTGCTCCCTCTCTCACTCCCTTATGGCTGCAGAAAGGACACAGCTACATTGGATTTCCAGGCTGCCTATGGGTCAGAGGAGCTCACCTTCTGACAAAGATGGAAAACTGAAAGAACATCAAGAAGATGAGGTTGAAAAGAGGGAGCCTCGCCTCGCCATGACTTCCCTGTTCCGGCTGGATCTCCAAGAGTCCTCGGGTGGATTTTCTCTTATCACTCCTACTCACCGAGTTTTGGTCAGGGCAATTCCCATTGGCAACAAAGGGTGGTCATTTACCATAAGGCGCAACTCTCCCTCCTTATCTGCTTAATTCTCGGGGCTCAAAGTGCCTCGAATGTGCCATCGCTGCCCTTCTCCCCTTGAGGAGAAAATGAGTAAGTCTCGCATCAAAGGTACTCTCTTTGCACACACCATATCCGCCCGATCCGGCCTTTCCCCAGAAGCATTTCTGCTTGGCCCAAACCTCTTCTAAACCTCTCCCTTCTCGGGGAGCTGGGGAAATTGGGTTCGCTT
Organism: Lynx canadensis; assembly: GCF_007474595.2. Taxonomy (NCBI): domain Eukaryota; kingdom Metazoa; phylum Chordata; class Mammalia; order Carnivora; family Felidae; genus Lynx; species Lynx canadensis. Next base: position 31,958,703 of record NC_044317.1, on the reverse strand, counting down.
TCTAAGGACCTGGATTCCAGTAGGGAGAATTTTGGAGGTGGTGGCTGGCAGTTTCCCTGTACAGGAGGCACGCCACACCTCTGGGATATGGGTAACAGGCATCTAGAACTCAACAAGGGGTAGGAAGCCACAGGTTCCCAGGCAGCACCCCCAACCCACTCCAATGAACAGCCACTCTGGTACCTAGATACGACTTTCGCTGCAGTCCCTTTGGGATTTAACTCTCATGGGTTTCTGATTATAAATGATCAAGGAAATTTTAACTGGTGGCAGTGCACATACAGTTAATTGAGTCATTTGTTCCCAGGATGTCAGCCTTTGCTGCTATTTCTATTCTGAACACTGACTCATACTGTTAATTTAAACTGTGTGTGTTAACGGTGGAGATTTCGTTACCTTTGACTTTCTTTTTTGTCCTAGAAAATCTAATTTCAGAACAGAGAGGAGAAGGTAAAATACACTTCTACTCCCTGCGCTCAAATCTTTCATGTACACAAAAGTCTCCATTGGTCTGTTGGAAGAAAACCCCTCTGGCGCTATTTTCTACCTTGTTGTCCGATGAAGTAAGGCAGGCGTGGCTCTGGGAGACATGAATCCGTACCCCATTCCTGCCCGGGGAGCCAGAATGCAGCCTCTGCGTCAGCCTTGACTCTGAGCAACGGTGGATTAGTCTGCAGGCAAAGAGGATTAAACTGGCCAAAGTCTAAGGCACTTTCTAGTTTGCACATTCCAGAAAAATCGCTGTGTCTTAGCCTATTCCTGAATGTGTTCCACACAATACTAGGTTACTGCTTCATCAATTCATTCAACAAATATTCACCACGCACTTCTTTTGGTGGCATAACGAGATGTTTAAAAAGCTACAAATTATAGTGGTTAAGAGGATGATTCTAGTAGCAGAAGGTCTATGTCTGAATCCCGGTCTCATGTCTTACTACACAAACTCAGGCAAGTTACTTGACCTCTCTGTGCCTCAATTTCCTCACCTTTAAAATGTGTCAATAACTCTACCTCATAGAGTTATTGTCAATATTAATGGGGTTTTTCAGACAAAGTACTTAGAATGATGTGTGGCATGTGATATATGTTGTTTTGTCGTTGACACGGGTAAGTGAAATCCCACATAGTCACTGCCTTTGTACATCTTACAATCTTACGTAGGCGAGAGATTTTAATTACTCAGATACATCACTGCCTCCCACCTCTGCTACCATCACCATAGCAAAACTATCATGATCTCTTGCCTGGACTTTGCAGCGGACTCCCAACTCTCCATTCCTACTGCCCTATTATTGGGCTTCTTTTCCATCTTTCCATAATTGCAGTGATGACAAATTTTATACATATTTATGTTGCTGTAAGAGCCTCTCATAAGTATATTTGACCCAGTTAGGAAAGGTTTCCCAACGTTGAGCATAGATCTGAAGGATAAACAGGTGCTACCCCCCACAATGGAGGAAAATCTGTTCTAAGAAGAGGGGCCAGGCGTGTTCAAAGGCCTGTGAAGGCAGGAAGCAAGTAAAATGCCCTGATGTTGATTAGGACTGTCATCCTGGGAACATGCTGGGATTGTGCTTCTCTGCCCCCTTAAAGGGAGGCATGGACACATGACTCGTTCTTGCCAGTGGAATGTAAGCATACAAGTGTGTGCCATTCCTCAGTAGAAGCCCCAAGAACAAATATGCAATTTGCCATGCTTGCTTCTCCTGATCAGCACACCTCCTGCCATTGCTGATACATACTGGACACACAGCTTGAGCAATAAATGAGCCTGTGTGCTTCCAGGACGCTGGCATTTGGGGTTGTTTGTTGCTGTAGCTTAACCTATCACACGTATCCTGAATGGTAAGGAAGATAAATGTAACTGACAAAGAGAGGGGAAGGGGGAGCATGGAGTGAGGTGAAAGAAGGTTTTTAGGGGTCAAATAGGTAAGAGCTTTTCAGGCCATGTTAAGGAAATTTGATGGCATCCTAAGAACAAAGGGAAATCACTGAAGAAATCTGGAAGAAAAAACAGTAACAACAAAACACTGACTTCATATGGAGAAAAGATGGGAAAGAAGCCAAATCCTAGGGCAGTAGGAATGGAGAGTTGGGAGTCTGCTGCAGAGTCCAGGCAAGAGATCATGATAGTTTTGCTATGGTGATGGTAGCAGAGGTGGGAGGTAGTGACGTATCTGAGATCTACTGAGGAGATTCAAACCAATGAGACTTTGGTAATGAACTGACAATGGCTGTTGAGAGAGAGGGAGGCTCCCAGACTGCTGGCTTGTCCAACTGGATGAATGTTGGGGCCACTTACACGATGGGTGCCAATAAAAGAGAAGCCAAAAACAAACAGGCTCTCAGTTAGTGCAAAGTTGCTAGTGTCCAGGAATGGTTTTCAGCAAAGAGCTTATGCCAACATTCATTCATCAGCAAGAAAAAAATTCAACCCTATCTGAAAGAGCAGGTATTTTTTTAAACAATTCCAAGTATGTCATCATTAAAGCCAATATATACATACACACACACACACACACACACACACACACACATATATATATATATTATATATATATATAAAGAACTGCCTTGCCCTCACCCAAAGAAAACCATCTGGAAGAAATATTTTCCCTGTCATTTTTGTACAGGTGGAGGAGTTTTCTTTTTCATAATGTATTATGATAAAAGTATCAGATTTCTCATTAAGAAACGAAACAAGAAAGTAAAATCAGCTTTTTCTATTCGACTTTGTGCAGAGTAGTAGAAGCAGCACAAAACTTAAGAGTCAGAGGAGCCTGTGTCTGAATCCCACTTTTCCACTTCCTAGCTGGGTGATCTCGGGCAAATTACTGAACCCCTCCAAACCTCAATTCTCTCATCTGAACAATCAGGGTAATAACAGCCATACCTAAGACAATGATGTGAATTAGATGGGATAATATATGTAAAAAACTTAGTGCAGTCCCTGGGACATAGTAAGTGCTCATTAAATATTAGTATCTTACTATACGGATTATCTAGCAGGGATATTGATAGGGGTTTGCTGCAGTACTTTAGGAACAGGATAAAACTATCAACTCTTCTTTCCCTATGGAGATCCTGTTCAAAATACCCTAAATATAAGGAACAGTAGCTGGTTGGGATTATAGGCTCTGCTTCAACTCTTCCATATAGTTCCAGAGTTGAATTGGACAATGTTGCTCAAAGTCAGAAAACTAAATGAGAGCTCTTGTTCATGTTTTCCCCCCTTGAACCTGAGGTGGCCAACAGAGAAAAGGAACAGAGAGAGAGAGGGTGGCCGGTCCTAACTTGGAAGTCCCAGATGTTCATAAAGAGGAAGATTACATTTCCCTTCTACCCTTTACGAGAGTAAGTCTGCCCACTCATAACATGTGGACCATTGACATTAACAAACAAGATCTACTGGCAAATCTAATAACTACTCTAATTTTGAAACACTGTTGTATATAAATACTATTTCAGGATCTCCATGGCAACTGTAACATGACATTACCAGGGATTTCTGTTGATGAAAACATTACAGGTACCATTAGTACATTGTGTTTTGTTATGTACGTTCATAATTGAAGATTTGGGGTGGAAGTTAGCAGAAATATTAGTTTTTCCCATCTATGTTCATTCACTTCCTTGCTGAGCTTCTACCCATATACCCCTCCTCCACAGAGATAAGGATCCCTGATGGTGCCGACACAGCCTCTGCTGAATGGAACCCAGCAGCTCACAGGGTATCATTGTAATATGTGTCATCTGTTAGGCACTTGGTGTGTTTACCATGCAGCACCAAGTGCCACTGAAGTCATCTGCATCCCCACAATAAACCCGTTAGGTAAACACCCTTAGTGTTCTCATTTTCCAGACAAAGACACTAGATCACGCAAGACACGTGATCTGTCCTAGGTCACGCAGCCAGGAAGAGGTGGATTTGGAATTAGAACCCCTGCATGTCTAACTCCAGAGCCTCGTGCCCTCTGGGACTCGGCAAAAGCTTTGATTCTGGCCATTCATCCAATCAACAGACCCAGGCTTGATTGTTTTCAGAACAGATCCCTTCAAATGATATGCAGATAGGACAGTTTGGCTGATCAATTTTTCAAGGTACTTAATCTCCTAGAAATATTCAAATGTTGCTGAGACTTCATCAGGTATTTAAGGATATTTCAGGAGGAACTAAAACCTCACAAGCGCATTGCTTTCTCTTTGCCAACCTCAGAGCTAGCCCTCTACTACACTTAGTTATTCAATGCCAATAAAAATAAAAGTCAAAGGAACGTCAGTAGCAGAAAGCCCCCCCTCCAAGTATCTTCCTTGAGGTTAATGGCACAAAAATCCAGCACTATGGACGACTTCTCTTCTGATTTACTATTTGAAAATCAAAATATTGTAAACTTCCAAAGGTTGCTTTTCCGATGACAAGGAAAATGATTAATGCATATTATTTACTTATTTATTTTTATGGTTGGTTGGTTGGTTTTGGCTAGAACTGGGATATTTTAAACCCCCAAAGAAATTCCTAAGTGCCTCCCAAGCTCTTAGCTGACATCTACCAAATCACTGAGTTTGGCTGGGTTTATCCAGGACATAACTACAGATTGTTCATTATCGGAGAAAAGATTTTTGCCCCTAGAATTATAAATGTGTATCTCTCAGCGGACACACAGAGGAGAAATGATGAATGAGGGAGGGCTGTGGGCTCATTCACAAATGTCAGTGCATCTTTTCTCTCCAGCTGACTGTCTGGTTTCTCTGAAAGTTAAAAAAAGAAAGGAAACTTATAAATAAGTTCTCATTATGCTTAAAGTGGGGTTGAACAGGGATCAGGATAAAAGATACTGATGAATTGATGAATTGACACTGAATTCCCAAAGCTCTGTATTAATCCTGCTTCTGTTCTTAGCTTACTCTTAATGGTACCCATGGCTTAATTTCCTACATAGTATGGAAGCATAATTGTTGTCATCACGGGGTCATAATCACCCTTTGTCGCATTGCCTTAATTTATCAGATCGGCTTTTACCACTCCTAGAAGATAATATGGGTTTGAATGAAAGCTAACTCCACTGACAGAATGCTGTTTATTTTAAGATGAAAGAGAGACAATGGTCACTACATTCACTAATATCTAAGGGGACCCTTGTAGATGGGGCGCAGAATTGGAAGACACTGGACAGTCCAATGTGTTGAGGAAAGTAAGGAGTGTAATGTAGATAAGTCCTATAGCACAATGTTTGACCCATGTTAAGTTGGTTAATTGGTTTTGCTTTCTTTTTTGGCTACAGCTAGGAAACATTTGCCGAAGGTGAGCCAGTTTGATCTGGTTTGTCCCAGGGAAGATTAATGTCAAGCTGGTTCTGATACTTCCATGGTGCATACTTCCTCCCAGGAGTCGCTCAGATCCATTTGGACTATATAGTTGTGTCTTATAACAGAAACTATAATATCTCAACGAGAACCCCTTCTTGGACCTTCCAAGCTCCAAGAGAACAAGGACTAAGTCTGTTGTATCCACAGCACCTGGCACACAATAGGTGTTCAAAAATACTATTCAATTTAAGAATGTGTACATAGACGGGGAGCCTGTGTGGCTCAGTCGGTTAAGCGTTCGACTTCAGCTCAGGTCATGATCTCACAGTCCGTGAGTTCAAGCCTCGCGTTGGGCTCTGTGCTGACAGCTCAGAGCCTGGAGCCATCTTCAGATTCTGTGTCTCCCTCTCTCTTTCTGTTCCTCCCCTGCTCATGCTCTGTCTCTCTCTGTCTCAAAAATAAATAAAATAATTTTAAATTTTTTTTAAAAAAGAATTTGCACATGGAGGAAACATTTTCAACCTGAACTGATGGACCAAAATGTGAGAACATAAACACTATCCACCTCATCACCACGTGTGGGGCAAATTCATGTGTGAGTTCTGGGACAATCTTGTCCGCCTTCTATTAAATGGAAAGAATAAACACACCCCATGTTCCCATTTCCTATAAGACAAAGAGTTTCCCCCCCCCCGCCCTCCACCACCACCAAAAAAAAAGGAGCTCTCCCTGTTGCTATTTATCCAGAATCCAACTGGCTTCATGTTGGAAAAGTCCTTTCAATAGTACAGCTTCAAGAGATCTAATCAGGGAATTAACCAAAATACACAGATACAGATATTCAGACAAGCCCCTGTCCCACCAAAGTAGTGGGAATGTAATCTCAAATAACTTGACTCTTCCTTTTCCCCCAGGAAAAGTCCTGGGGGTTAAGTCAGAGTTTCACAGAACTGACAACATAGAAGGGGGAGAGGAAAACTGCTGTTCGGTCCTCTGTATCTTCTGTCCATGCCATTACCCTCTGAGACACGACCTCCCTTCTGGTCTTTGGCCACTGTTTCATGTGGGTCTCCATTTTCTCTTCAATTCTGGCTCTTAATCTGAGATAAAGAGCTTCACACTGCGGGATTTGTTTTGTTTCTCCCGTGACATCGGGGCATAACTATCTCTGTAAGTCTGTTTCAGGTCCCTCCCATAGTTACCTGGATCCCTCCTTCTGCATCCTCCCTGACCCTGACCCTGATGGCCAGACCCAGCCCAAATAATTTCTACCTAGTTCCTAGGGAGGCTGACTCAAGATGTTTCCTCCCAGCATCTGTCTGTGCCTTGCCTCCCCTTACCCTTAGGCTTAGTCCTTCAGAACGTAAAACCTGGAAAAGATTCACTTTTTTTCTCTGCTTTCCTTTTCCATCCCTCCTTGGCTGCAGCCTCTTTTGGAGCAGAGAAAACCTAACTTCTTGAATGTGGTCATGCGTCGGGGGTGGGGTGGGGAGAGGGATAAAGGCAAATTGTCCTATCCAGATATTTTTTGTGAAGATGGCTTCAGTAATCCTTCCCATCCTTTTCCTCTGCCCCCTTCCAATGTGACTCTTCTGCTCAATCAAGAGGTAACATCTATTTCCTTTATCCCTTGAGTCTGGGCTGACCCTGTCTCTTACCTTTGACCTGCAGAATGCAGAGAAAGTGATATTGTGTGAGCCCCGAGATGAGGCCTGGAAAGACCTTGCTGCTTTCCCTTTCATTCTCTTAGAACCCAGTGGCATTCGAGGTGAAGCCCAGGCCAGCTTTCCTGAAGGTGAGTACACATGAACAGACGACGGCCAGCACCCCGTCCTGACGTGCCAGGGACCATTCACCCCAGTTGAGCCACCAAATTACTGAAGCCACATGAGTGACACCAGACAAGAGCAGCCGAAAAGCCCACCACTGAGCTCGGCCCCAACTGCCGACCCACAAAATTGTAAGCAAATAAAATACTACTTATTTTAAGCCACTAAGTTGTGGAATAATGTGTCATGGGGCGGGAGAAAAGTGATACAGACAGAAAACACCAGGAAGAGAAGAGTTGGGTAATGCCTCAATGCACTTATATGGTAGAGCTATGCCTTGGGTTTTATGGCCAGGTATTTCCAGCATCTCATCCCGTCCACACTTGTAGACTATTTGTCAGGAAATTTTACAATATTTATAATTGGGGAGTCCCCAAGGAGTCTAGAGGAAAGGGCAGAAGGTGTAAATGACAGGAGTGACCTCCTGGTACCAGGTCACTAGTCCCTGGATAGGTACAGGGAATGTTGATCAACCAGCAAGAATCTACTGATGTCCCCGTTATAGGCCCATGCCCATGGTATTATATGCCCGTGCCCATGCCCATGGTATTGAGACACCTGAATGACCCCACCCATCCAAAAGTCACAACCTCCTTGGTGGGGAAAAATTAGGATGTCAAAGATTTAAACCATTTTTTCCTTCATAAGGAGAGTTACACCCCTTGTAACATCCCTTGTCGAGATCATGTCTCTGAGGCTCTGTGTGACAACCTATATACTGTCTCTCCTATCACTTGTGTTCTATTACTATAGCTCTCTCAGAAAGAGGTATCAGCAGGAAGCATCTGTGATATGTTCACTGGAACACCCCCAATAATTTATTTTCTGTGTAACTTCTACTGATCACAAAAACGCATATGTGATCTGTTTGTTAGGTCTGGGTTTGCCTGGTGATATTGATCAAGTCGATTCCTTTGTGAAAAGCTACATTGATTAGTTTCCTGACAAGCTGTTAAGGCCACTTGGAAAGCTGTCACTGGTGATACTTGCCGTCAGAGGAGTGGCACTCACCCACAATGTCTTTCTGAAAGGAGACTGAATGGAAGATAGATGGATGCGGACTACATTCGTTCACTAGGTAAATACCCAGCGATCCATCTCCCAGCTCCTTTTCCAGGGGGAGAAAATTAATATCCAGGCAGTGAACAGTCTCTCCTCCACCCTGAATTAGCATCTGTGGTGGAAAAGCCACCTGAAACACGGGAGACTAAGAAGTCTGGTCATTTTTAGCCGCCCTGTTCAAGTACCCACTGGCTCTGCTCTGCTCCTCCTCAGAATGGCAACTGCCAACACCCCCGCCCCCGCCCACCCCTCCCACCCCCCCACAGAACCCCACATCAGGATGGAAGGCAATAAACTGTGCTCTGTCCTGGAAAAAACAATGCGAGCACAAGAGGGGTTAGAACAATGGGCCGCGGGGCTTTCTGACAAAAGAACACCAGATCATGAGCACAAAGGACACTTGGAAATTCCCATTTCTTAACAACTAAAATGAATGAATAGCTTGCACACCCACAAGAGAACAACAAGCAGTATTTCAGTGTTGCCTTTTACAAGAGCGAAACCAGTCTCCAGAGCTGGGGAAGGGAGAAAGGGGACCGCAGGGCTGCTAGGAGAGTCTGACACTGGCTGGAGCAGCTCTTGCTGAGGCACGTTGTTTCGAACGTATGCCCTTGAAATGGACTTCAAAAGAGTTCCATATTTGACTAAGTTTGACTATCAGCTGGAATATGGGTTAGTTTTTCTGAGAAGTCCCAGGAATAAGAAGCCTGTGGGTTATGTGGGATAGAAACTGACCAGGTTAATTGTCACTCGTCTATTTGATATGGTCATTAATTCAATCTAGGTGATCACTTCTTCTATCCAGTGTTAGAGTTTTGGTGCTCATCTATAGCAATCGGTTAGGTCCTGACTCTGTCACTCGCTAGCAATGTGAGCAAGTTGGGCACCCGTCCTAAGCCTCTGCTTTGAGGATTAAATGAGAGAGTACATGTACAAGTCATTAGTTACCTGCCAATAACAGACTAACACTGGTTGTTAACGTGTTCTTATAATGGACACCTGCTTTAAAAAATACCCAACTTAGGGGCGCCTGGATGGCTCAGTCGGTTAAGCGGCAGACTTCGGCTCAGGTCATGGTCTCATGGTTCATGGGTTTGAGCCCCGCCTTGGGCTCTGTGCTGACAGCGCAGAGCCTGGAGCCTGCTTCGGATTCTGTGTCTCCCTTTCTCTTTCTCCCCCAGTTGGGCTCTGTGTCTCTCTTTCAAAAAAAATAAATAAATGTTAAAAAAGTAAAAAATTTAAAAAAAAATACCCAACTTAAAATGTAGAATATTCCTATAATTAAGGCATTGCTTTATTCTATCTTTAAAAATAGAGCAAATGTAGGGGCGCCTGGGTGGCTCAGTCGGTTAAGCGTCCGACTTCAGCTCAGGTCATGATCTCACGGTTCACGAGTTTGAGCCCCGCATCGTGCTCTGTGCTGACAGCTCAGAGCCCGGAGCCCGCTTCGGATTCTGTGTCTCCCTCTCTCTCTCTCTGCCCCTCCCCTGCTCACGCTCTGGCTCTCTCTCCCTCAAAATAAATAAACATTAAAAAAAAATTTTTTTTTTAAGGGAGCAAATGTATGAACTAGAATGTTTAACTTCAATGGGACCAAGAGAAAACAGATTGAATATCTAAGCTAAAATTAAAAGTACTTTACAAAGAGATTATTTTGTTGCTATCCTGTGATAACAACACAAATATATAAATCCAGAGCTAATGAGTTAGTGATTTTGTTTTTATCAAAGGCTTGCTGCTTGCCGTAACAGAGGAAACAATGGGAACACTTAATCCTCACCCAAAAGGCAAAATGAGTGATTTGAACTTAACTCTCTACTACAGAAGCAGGAGAGGCAGAAAGACCAGAAGTCCAACATTACTTCCAACTGGGACCCTCACAAAAGAGAGACGTAACCTTTTTTTTTTTTTTTCAAAAGGAAGGTAATCATAGAAAAATGAGATAATTTACAGTTTTTCAATTTGTAAGGACTACAAAGTATTTTCACAGCCATCATCCATTATTTAGGCCTCCCGCTAGGCTTGGTGAGGTCTACTGAAGAGGTCTCCATTGTGTTGAGGAAGAAATCTAAAACTAGTAGTAGTTATTTACCCAGGGTCCCAGAGATGGCGCCAGGAGGCTCAACTCAAACCTGGGTCTTGAGTCTTCTACATCTAATCCCTTTTTCTCTCTAAAAAGCTGAACGATAACGCAAATTCAGAAGGCAACAGGAAAATTTTAACAGGCAGGTTAAAAATTTGCTGTGATATTGTGTGGTTGGAATCATGTTAACCCTTAATGGGTTAAATGGCAGGTGGGGAAATGGGGAATTGAGTGCTAGTGGGAGTCCATAGAGGGAAAAATAAAGGCAAAATCATGAGAATTCAAGACTAATGGCTCAAGGATTTCTCCCGTCACAATTCACATCTAAGGCCCTCTCCCTACCTGAACTGTCCCAGCTCTCAAGAAGGTTGACTGTGGTCAGAACACCACACAAAACTGTTCTCTGCATACATGTGTGCGGCTTGCAAAAAGGTAAAATATACCAGCCGGGTGTTTTTTCTAGTCACATCTTGCTACATTTTTTAAAAAAATGAATATTGAGGTATGGGATGTGGGGTTGTTACTGTCATTTGGTGTCTTTCTCCCATGACAATACATTATTGACAGTCCTCTGGATCAACAGATAGAGATTCAACTTCTCTATTTTAGCAAACATTTAATATTCCACAGTAGGATTTATACCAGAATTTACCCAATCTTTCCCAAATTGATGCACATCATGCTTTTGGGGTTTTGTTTTGCTTTTTCCTTGACAAATGATGTTGTGATAAATGTCCTTGATTATAAGTCCTAGGGCTAGTATGTCATTAGGATACATTCCCACAACAAGGATTTCTGGCATAAAATCTACATATATCTTAAATGGGAATTTTAAGGTATGTTGTCACATTAGAAAAATTAAGTCCAGAAGGCTTAAAAATTTTAAGTTCAAACATAAAATAGTAAAATCTTAGCTCCACAGAGGCACTGTCACTAGCTACTTGAAGTCCCTGATTATATCTTAAGCAAATGTGAATCCATATCAAAACCAGCATGAAAAGTTTGCCTTTAAACGAATCTGAAATCAGACATGCAGATAAATTCAGTTAGAGAGAGACAGAAAGAGAGGCCCCCAAAACATTAAGCTGTCTACTTTGATTATTACCAAGCAGAACACCAAAATCCAATCAAGTACCATCATCTTGGGTCTCTGGGATGAAATTTCTCAGTTTCAGTTTTATTTGTTCTCAACCAAATCTTGCTTTATTCCTATAAATGAGCCAAAGATCTCCTAGTGTGGTGAGCTGGGCTGGTACTCCCAAGGGGCATGTTTGAGGCATCATCAGTGGCCTTGTTTGCTTATCTATAGGGACTCCATTACTTTGAGTGAGATTCCCAAAGTGAGAGGAAAAGCTAGGTTGCTCTGGTTGATAGAGAAAAGTCTAAGAGGCTATGTAGGGGAGAAGAAAAGATAAAAGATTAAAACAACAACAACAACAATCAAGCAGACGGGGAGACACTAGAAAGAGCTGGAAAAAATGCCTGATAAATTTTAAAAATGCATGAAGTTTTTGCTATGGGGTGACCAATGTGACTTCCTGATCTCCCCACAACACCTCCAGAACAATCTATTTTATGTATGATACTTTAGAGTTTGACTGTTCCATGGGGGAAGGAGAGGAGATGGTTAGGAGCAGGGCGAAGAAATAACAAGTCTGGTCTCAGTGCGGGTGGGGGCTTCCCAAAGGAGACCCTGTCACATTGGGTCAGTTTGAAGTGCTGCTCAAAAGTTGGATTAAAAATGAAATCACATCCCATTCTTAAACCCCTACACCTCTCGATCAATCATGGTTTACAAAGCATCTGAAGAAAGGAAATTTTTGACCAACTGATCAAAGCAGCACTCGGAATGGAACCACTGATTGAATATTGACCTCAGCAGGCACTGTAATTGCATCTTATTGGCAAATCATTACTAGTTTATCTTAGTGATAGAAAGCACAGATTGAAATTACAGAGGCGCTTACTTCTCTGGAGCAGGTGAATAACTAGCAGGTGAAAAATTTCTCTGGCCTTTCAAAACACGGTGGAGGTGTGGGGGAAGGGAGGGAGGACCCTTGCTAGGAAGATGAGAGGTCGGCTTAGCCAGCCTCCCTGTAACTGAGGGAGAGAACAGTGTCCCCCTGCCTATTCCAGTCCTCATCGTCTCTTCAAACAGACAAGTCCATTCACACCTCCTACAACAAGACCTCCTTCCTCCCCAGACCTCACCTACTCCACTGCCCTCTATTTCGTCCTGGTGCCATACAGTGTAAGGGTTAGGAGTTCAGGTTCAAGCTGTGTGAAGGATTTCACACAAATCACCCCTTTTAATCCTCACACGACAACCCCGTGGAGTAGGTATTAACGATATCCCCTCTCTAGAGACGAAGAACATAGACATTAGAAAGGGTCAAAAGTTAAAAATAAGACGAAAATAAATATACAGAGAAGTTCTAATATACCGTATACCCGAGGAGGGTATACAGGAAGCATGTACTGAACTCTGCAGTCTACTTCGTATGGGGACTGGTGTAAGGGTCTGTAAAGGGTCAGAGAGTAAGTCTGTTAGGCTTTGCAGGTAGATGTTCTCTGTGCTAACCAATCAACTCTGTGGTCGTATAAAAGCAGCTAGAGAAAATAAATAAGCGGGCGTGGTAACATTCTAATAAAACGTTATTTGCAAAACCAAGTGACAGGTCATTTTGGCCTGTGGCCTTAGTTTGCTGATCCCTGTTCTGGAATACGCGCTCCTGGACGTTTGGGCATTACTCCCGACAGGTTATATAGTGACATGCCGTAAATCTCAAGTATATGCAATTTAATTCCGGAATCCAAGATGAAAAAAGGACTCTCAGTAGGAATCAAGACTGTTTTCTGTTCCCCTCCCCAAATCCTGCCCTCGAAACTACCCCAGTCGCGGCTCCAATATGTCCAGTGACAGGAAGCTCACGCCTGCACGAGTCACCCGTCTTTATTTATCAAGGGGCATGCGTGTGTTTTAGAGTGTTTTTGACACTAGATTTCCCTTTGTCCCACTGATAGAAGACCAACTTGATACACTGCCAAATACTGAGATCTTGACAGGGGAACACCTTCTGTCCAAGAAGGCTAGAAACTTTTTTCTACTGAGCAGTATTGTACAGGGTTTCCTAAGAACATTCATACTAGTGAGTGCATGAACTTCAACTGTACAATTGCTCCTTACCCAGCTGAGAGGATCACTAAGACTGATTTCATTTGCGTGCCCCAGGGTAAGATCATCCATGAAATGGGTATCCACCGCACGCAATACGCATGCCTACTGGCAAACTGTTTTTTTCCTATTCTTCCCCTTGTTTTCTGAGAACAGAAGCAGTCACACAGAATTGAAAACTCATCTTGAATTTCCATAGAAGGTGAAGTTCTCCTAGAATAGCACCCATGCACCTTTTCTTTTAGTCAGATGTTCACTCAACACATATTTATAAGCATCTACAGTGCACTTGGTCATAAGGAAGAAACAAAGAAACATATTCTAGAGTTCCCGCCCTCTGTACATTTAAAATCTAGTTTGCGAGATAAAGCACGAAGTTTTGCACATTTAGACAACCGCCTATGGTCTCTTGGTCCCATACCAGTCAGACCACTTCTGGGAACTGCCCCTGAAATTGCAGTGGCCGATGAGCTCTCAGAAATTTTGGAAAATTTCCATTATCATGGGAAAAGTCTCAAGAGAAGTATATTTTCATTTAGGCCAAATGTAATCGTCATTCTCTGCATTTACACATTGCTTTTAACCTTTTAAAATGCTTTGAACATGTATTCTACGAAATCAAGCAAGCAGTGTTATCCTCATTCTATAGACCAGGACACTGAGGTCCAGAAAGGGGAAAGGGTTCCCTGGTGGTCTAGTGGTTAGGATTTGGCGCGCTCAGAAAGGGTAAACTGTCCAAGGTCACACAAGTTAACGGTAGTACTGGAACTAAAACACACCTTCCGACCCCTAGCTCTTGGCCCTTCCCTTCAAACAAAGCTCTTTGTCCTTAGAGGGTAGATGAACCATTTATGAATGCAACTGGCATTCAGTAATGCAGGCTTAGGCTCTAATCAGAGCTGGAAAGAACAGCAACGCTCTCAAGCTAGTTCAAATAAAAGAGACGAAACATACGCGAGGGACTTGCTTGGAACACAAAGGTCAAAGTGCAGCCAGGTGTCACGGAAATTTGAAAATTCTCAGTCACAGAAGTATCTCCTTCTGCCTCTCAGGTGGGTCTCTCTCATTTCTGCTTCTCAGCCTCCTCTCTCTCCCCTACTGGCCCCTACTTACAAATGGCCCCACCTGGCCACCAGCCCCAGGGCATGAGTCTACAGGCCCTAGTGCGCCAGCCCCTCTTGCCATTGACAATGACCTCTATTTCTCCTAATTCACTTAGTGGCAGACATAACCCGGACGTGGGTCAAATCTTTTGCAGTTAGGCACGGAGCGTGTGGCTGATATTGTATGTTCTTACAGAGGTTGCAGCGGACTCAGCAAATTGACCTTTGTCATGGTTGGTTGTGAAAAGTGAATGACGTATTCCAAGCACGATGTCTGGCACGCTGTAAAATATTGATAAATAATAGTTATTCCAGTGGCGTTGTACCAAATATTCATTTTACTTGCGTGTATTCTACCATACGTATTCAGGAAAGGGAAAGAGGGAATAAGAAAACATTTCAATAAGGCCGCATTTCACCCCAGCGTCCTACATAACCAATGTTGCCTGCAGTGAGGGTGAGATGAAATTCTCATACTGCCATTCTCTCACTGGGTCCCAGGCCCTCTGGGTCTCTCACAGAGCATCTCACCGTGTTGCTAGGATCCTGATGTCCAAAGACGAGTGGGTTTGTTTGTACAACAGGGCCAACGATTTCATCAGGCCCTCAACAGCCTGGTCCCACACTGGAGAAGATGGCTGCACGGGGGTCTCCAATGAGACACCTTCTGCAGGGTTCAAAGAATAATGTTGGGTGGGGCGCCTGAGTGGGTCAGTTGGTTAAACATCTGACTCTTGGTTTTGGCTCGGGTCATGACCTCACGGTTCGTGAATTCAAGCTTCACGTCAGGCTCTGCATTAACAGTGTGGAGTCTGCTTGGGATTCTCTCACCCCCTCTCTCCCTCTCTCTCTCTCTCTCTCAAAGAATAAATAAACATAAAAATTTTTTTTAAAAATAGGGGCCTGGGTGGCTCAGTCGGTTGACCGTCCAACTTCAGCTCAGGTCACGATCTTGCAGTTCCTGGGTTGGAGCTCCACATCGGGCTCTGAGCTGTCAGCACAGCCTGCTTCAGATTCTGTGTCTCCCTCTCTCTCTGCCCCTCCCTCCCTCCTCATGCTCTGTCTCTCTCTGTCTCTGAAAAATAAACCTGAAAAATTTTTTAAATAATAAAAAAGATTAAAAAAGTAATGTTGGGTAGTCAAAAATTTGGCTTTAAATACTTTATTTTTAATTTAGCTTAAGCGATTTTTACTTTACACCCTCTTTTTTTTTATTGTGGTGAATTACACATGACATAAAATTTATCATCTTAACCATTTTCAAACATAAAGTTCAGTGGTATGAAGTACATTCACATTGTTATGCAACCATCACACCACCCATCTCCAGGACATTTATGTCTTGCCAAAATAAACTGTTTAGAAACCAAGGTCCCAAACTATTTTGGTTTTGGCTTTGGGGTTTTCCTGCGGTGGAGTACCTCGTACAAGACATCCATCAAATCATTTGCTTGGATTTTCTTTTCTTTGTATGTACTCCCCTGGGGCATTTCATTCACTCCGATGGATTTACCACCACGCGCACTCTGATGATTTCCAAATCTACCCCTGTAGACCTCCCTGCTAAGTCTTAGACGAAGTCAATTTAGGTTTTGCATCACAACTTTGACTCCGATATGCAGAAGAATGAATCCATCTCACTACCGACCATCTTTCCACCATGTTATAGCTCTCTATTCAAGATGCCATGATGAAGCTTATTGCCCAGATAAAAAATGCAAACATCTTTGAATCTTCATTCTCCCAGTCTATTGACAATATCACTCCAGCAGTGAGTTCTTCAGAGAGAAACTGGGCTGCAGTCACAATGGGCATGTTCAGTGTAAGGCTCCAGTATGAGGGATGGAAAGAAGAGGCATCATTTGAGATAAGTTTGGGGAGGAAGTACCATTGCAATGTGGCAGGACAAAGACTAAGGGTCAAAGTAATTACACGAGTTTTTTCTTCCTCACGTAGCAAGACCTTGGGTGAGACAGTCCTGGGACCCTAGATGGCTGACAACTGTCTAGGCTAATACTCTTTCCATTGTACATTTCTGTTTTGTGATGAGGTTTCTAGAGAGTTCTTTGCTCAAAACTGTAGAAGGAGCTGCGGGTAGGAAGATACCCTTTTGGAGTAGCAATTATTTCAAAATAATTTAGTTAAAACCCATTATATTACAAGAAAGCTGGTCAAGGCAGCAAAGAGAGAGCAGGGACCACAAAACCTGTAGAAATAGAGCTCCTGATAAGTAAATTCCATTTGCAGGCCCTCATAAAAACCAATTGTAATTCTTGCCCTTGGGTTCCATGAGATGCCCTCATATCCTGCCAATATGATTTGTTTCCGTTCTTTGTAATCAAAGCCGAAAATCAAAGAAGTTACCTAAATCCTGGTCCAGTACATTATGTCAAAATGCCACAGAATTTCTTTCTGTGACATTCAAATAAAGTCTCTAAACTGAAAATTTCATAACATGCTAATTACAGATGGGTATTTGTTATTATTTTTGCATTTTTTATCTACTTAGTGACCCCTAATATTATTCTGCAAATGCATAGCAAAAAAGCAAGTATTAACTTCTGAACGAATAAAATAATGATGGGTATACAACAGATACTTCCCATATAATATGTAAACATGTATAGGATATGCAGTTTATATACATTTTAGCAATTTTCAAATTATTTTACAGATAGCTTAATCATGGGAGAACTGAATTGAGTCGAGATTTTTTTTTTCCCTGTTGAAATATTCATCGCTAGGGTTAGGTACACGTCTACTGACCATTCTAATGACTAGGAAACTCATTTTCCCCCAAAATGGGTTTCATCTTTTTTCATTGCACCTTTGGACAACTTTCAACCGGGGCTGTTTGAGCTGAAATGTGGCTTTCATTCTGTTAAAGAATAAGAACAATTTGCCATTAAAGTAGTCCACTATTCCTCAATTTGTCATAATTTGGGTAATTGGGAAAGTATTTAGCACATTTTAGGAGAAAAAAAAACATTTTAAGCAAGTTAGTAGCATAATGAACCCATAAAAAATATTCTAACTGCTCAGAATTCTAACCTGCTCATTAGGTAAGTTCTTGAAGCATTGTTGTACGTGCTAAAAGAATAAAGGAGACTTTCACATGCTGATGGGGAAAAGTATTCAAGATAATTTTAAGTGAAAAAAGAAAAGTGCAGCATCATGTGTATAAAGTGGCATGTCTTAAGTACAATGGGAAAATATGAATCTATATTTTTGTCTTGAATCTCATAAGGTAACGTCTGGAAAATACATAAGAAACTAAGAACAGCATGTGGGAGGTATTTTAGGAGGAGCCGGGCGGAGGTAGGACAAGGTTAAGAGAAAGACAGTTCACTGCTTGAAATTTTATAATGAGTTTATTGGCATTAGACACATGGGAGTGTATATTATCTGTGCAAAGTCTGTTACGAAAAGGAAAGGTAGAAGAAATGGAAAGAATGGGGAAAGACAGAGTAAGCATCATGGAAATTTACCAAAATCTCGGCCAGCAAGGACCACATCCAGGTTTCAAATGCCACCAGGTTCCTCTACAGCCCGGATTTCAAGTTCTTTCCAAAACTGACTCCTATTAGGTCTTCTCAAGAACTCCGTGATATAACTATGCAAGCACCAACAGAGCTTAGAAAAAGTTTCCCCGAGGTTATGCGAGCATTAAAACTGCAAATGCTATTTCCTACCAGCAATAGCAGAGCCACAGAAGAGAACATCACGATTATACTCTCAGCATACTCTAAAACTTTGATTCTGTATTAATTCCAACTCCCTCTATCTTTAGTACGTATATTTCATAGAATTCATTGTAAAATAAAAGTCCTATGGGGCGCCTGGGTGGCTCAGTCGGTTGAGCGTCAGACTTCGGCTCAGGTCATGATCTCACCGTCCGTGGGTTCGAGCCCCGCATCGGGCTCTGTGCTGACGGCTCAGAGCCTGGAGCCTGTTTCAGATTCTGTGTCTCCCTCTCTCTTTGCCCCTCCCCCGTTCATGCTCTGTCTCTCTCTGTCTCAAGAATAAATAAACGTTAAAAAAAATTAAAAAAAAAAAAAGTCCTAAAATTGTGTAACTGGGTTCTTAAAGGTGTTAAGACAGTCCCTGTATTCATTCGCTATCACTGCTGTAACAAATTACTACAAACTTGGTGGCTAAAGTAACACAAATTTATTACCCTACAGTCCTGAAGTCCCACACGGTTATCAACGGGCCAAAATCAAGGTGTCAGTGAGGCTGCATTTCCTCCTGAAAACTCTAGGAGAGAATCTATACCCTTGTATTTTCCGCCTTCTAGAGTCTGTCCACATTCCTTGGCTCACGGCCCCTTTGTCCGTCTGCAAAGCCAGCGAGGGGCAGGCCAAGTCCTTCTCACATCACTGACCTCCTTCCATCATCACACTTCCTCCTCTTATTTCTCTTCTCTCTCTTCCTTCCATTTTGAAGGAACCTTGTGTTTTCCATTGCACCCTTCCAGCCAATCCGGGAAAATTGCCTTATCTGAAGGTCAGCTGATCAGTAATCTTAATTCCATCTGCAACCTTAATCCCCCTTGGCCTTGTAAAGTGGCACATTCATAGGTTGCAGGGAATGGGACAGGGGCATCTTGGGATCTTTAGTCTGTCTGTCTACACAGTCCCTAATACAAGTTGAAGGAGGAAGGCATTTCTGTACTGAGTGGGGTGTTCAGAGGAACACCATGCTATCAGAGTAACAGAAATATTTGGGAAAACTGTTTTAAACTAAAACAGGTTTCTTTCCTTTAATCCTTTTTTTTTTTTTTCAGTTTACTTATTTTGAGAGAGAGAGAGAGAGAGAGAGCGAGAGCAGGGGAGGAGCAGAGAGAGATAAAGGGAGAGAGACAGAATCCCAAGCAGGCTCTGCACTGACAGCTTGGGGCTCGACCTCACGAACTGTGTGAAATCGTGACCTGAGCCTCAATCAAGAGTAGGCCGCTTAACCAACTGAGCCACCCAGGAGCCCAAAACAGGTTTCTTTTCTGTCGAATTTCGGGATATTTGATATGTTAGTGTGCATGGTGAATTGCCAAGAGTGTATCTCCTAAGCAGATTTGAGGTAGAATGCCCCTCAAGATAATCCCTAAATAGTGATCTTTTGTGGGACTTTTAGAACAAAATCTACAACACTGTAATTTTTTTTTCTTTTAATACATGACGGTCTTCTCTTCACTAATATTGTGTTGGATGTTTGCATCTTTACTTACAGTAAGAGTGGAATATAGTTTTCTTTTTCAGTGTGATTTTGGTATCTTTTCAGTGTCTTTGGTAATTTTTCAGAGGAAAGATTTGCTTTTTTCCTTGTATTCTAGCATTATTTGCATAATTTAGGTGTTAGCCATCCCTAAAAGTTTAGAAAGTGTGCCCTATAAAACCATTAAACCCTGGTATCTTTCATTTATTTTTTTTTATTTTGCATCTTCTAACTTTAAAAAATAACAGACTTTGCTAGAGCAGTTTTAGGTTTATAGAAAAACTGAGCAGGAAGTACACAGAAATTGAGCAGAAAGCACACGGGACCCCTTACTCCCCACCCGTCCCCCACCCGTTTCCCCTGTTATTAACATCATGCATTAGTGCGGTACATTTGTTAGAACTGATGAGCCAATATTGACACATTATTATTAACTAAAGTCCATAGTTTGTATTAGGGTTCACTCTTTGTGTCATACATTCCATGGTTTTTCGACAAATGTATAAAAACATGTATCCATCATTTCAGTATCATACAGAAAGTTTCACTGCGTTAAAAATCTGCTGTGCTCTCCTAGTCCTCCCTCCTTCCCTTCCTCCAAACCCTGAGCAAACACTGATCTTTTTACGGTCTCCCTAGTTCTGCCTTTGTGCAGAAGGTCATATAGTTGGAATCATACACTATATAACCTTTTCAGACTGGCTTCTTTCACTTAGCAATATGTACTTGACATACCTGCATGTCAATTTGGGGCTTGAAAACACATATCTTTTTATTGCTAAGTAATAGTGCGTCGTATGAATGTGCTCGTTTTTTTTATTTGTTTGCCTATTGAAAGACACCTCGGTTGCTTCCAAGTTTTGACAATTATGAATAAAGCGGGATAAACGTTCGTGTACAGGGTTTGCGTGGACATAAATGTTCAATTCATCTGAGTAAATCCCAAGGAGTGCAATTGTTGATTGTATGGTAAGAGTATGTTCGTTTTTCTAAGACACTGCCAAGCCGGCTTCTTAAAGTAGGTGTACCACTTTGCGTTCCCTCCAAGAATGAATGAGACGCCCTGTTTCTCCACATTCTTGCCAGTATTTGGTATTGTCAGTGGTCTGGATTTTTTCCATTCTAATAGGCGTGTGGCGGCATCTTGTTTTAGTTTGCAATTCTCTGATGAAGGAGGATGGGGAGCCTCTTTTTCTGTGTATATCTGACATCAGTAGATTTTCTTTGGTTAGGTTTTGCTCAGTTTTTAATTAGGCTGTTTTCTTATTGTTTTAAGAGTTATTTGTTTATGTTGGATACAAGCATTGGCTTCATAAAATAGAATCTGTTTCCATTTCCTGGAAGAGAATTGGTATTGTTTCTTCCTTAAATATTTGTTTGAATTCACCAGTGAACCCACCTGGGCCTGGTGCTCTCTGTTTGGGAAGGTTATTAATTATTGAATCAATTTCTTTAGAAGATATAGACCTTTGCAGTTTATCTATTTCTCCTTGTGTGTTTTGGTAGGTGTGACTTTCAAGGAATTGGTCTATTCCACCAAGGTTATCGTAGGAGTTGTTCATAATCCTGATAGCTCTTCAAATTGTGAGCCTTAGACAAATGTTTACTTTTATAATTATTGAAATAGTATGAATATTTACCTTTGTTGAACAAATTTTAATAATTCATGTTTTTTGGAAGCTATCCATTTGAAATTTGTTGGCATACGGTTGCATAAAACATTCCTTTTACTTCTTCTAAACTTTTTACATCTATAGTTACATTTCTTTTTTTTTTCCAAAGGTTTTAGCTCTCTCTTCGCTCGTTTTCTCTCCGCTAGACTCTCAAGGCAGAGGGGGTCACCTTGACATTCAGAAGAAGAAGTTTTTGATTTATTAATTACATTTTGTTTCCATTAAATTGGCTCCCATCATCATCGACTGCCTCATACCTTTGTTTGGATTGTTTTGATGTTAACTTTAGTTTCTTAATTATTCATTTAAGTTGTTTTGAGTTCATTTGAGTTTTTTAAAACATAGCTCTTGTTTAATAACTAAAATATTCACAATGAGCCACATGCTTTTCTAAATGATTTGTAAGCTTGGGATTGAATGTCTCTAAGACTCCTATAGTTTAGAATTGATACAGTTTTCTTTACGGCTATATTATCAGTATAGACACATTTTCTAGTCATAAGAAAAGAATTTGCTACGGATGAAAAAATGTTACATGTATGTATTAAATGAGATAATAGCGTCCACCTACTAATTAGCATTCTCTTTACTTTCACTTCATTAAATAACCAATTCTCTACACTTTCTAGAAGCATTCTTTAGAGACTCTTTCTTGGAAGGTCTAAACCCAGAGCATCCAGACACTAGACCAGTCGTATCATTTTTGCAAAGTCCCTCTTGGTTCCCTTTCCCAGAAAAAAAAAAAATATCTGACTGTTCTGACGACCACAGGCCATACACTGACAGGGAACCCACTAAGCGTTCACTGCTTCAATAAATTGCTTGTTCAATAAATTGTTCAGTGTTCAATAAATTGCTTGGATACACTGAATTTTTTGAGGTAGAATTGAAGCTCCACAAATTACGAAGAGGAAAACCGGTAAAAGAAACAGACTGCTTTGTATTTCCCAGGAATGAGATTCCAATAGCTGACAATGCAGCCATCCTATGAAAAGGCCAATATGCGATGAACAGACAACATCCCATCTAGGTTCATTTTCCACGATAGCTTTCATCAAGTTCCTCTTCTACATGCCCACCATGATCTGTGGTGCGCATCAAGGTCCAATTCGTTCAGACCAGGACCCTTGGAAAGGCTTTATCTAACCAATGGTTTTGCTTTCCATCTCTGACCCTTCCCATCATTCAGCCCCAATGACCAAATTCCCAAAGAAATACTCTGAGAACATAATCTCCAACAAATGTCCCCATAGAAAGAAATCAAAACTTTTTAGACGCCAAACTTCCTTGACAATAGGGCCAGCCCTTTTTCTAACCTTTTCAACTTACGTATTTCCATTAATCCTCATATCTTCCTAAACTGATAAATTCATGAACGGCATACCCATTTTTTTTTCCATTGCTGAGTATATTCAAGCTGAAAGTCTTTGGTCTCCTAAACTGAAAATAAGCAATAATATAATTCTTTTTTTTTTTTTACAATAAAAAGCAACTATAGGAAGTTTATTTTTTTTTTCTAATATGAAATTTATTGTCAAATTGGTTCCATACAACACCCAGTGCTCACCCAACAGGTGCCCTCCTCAATGCCCATCACCCACCCTCCCCTCCCACCCCCCCCCCCGCCATCAACCCTCAGTTTATTCTCAGTTAAAATAATTCTTGCCATACCTAAAGCCATAGTTTGCTGGTAACTTGTGATGTGCTAGAGGCTGTGGTGAAGGTTTTACATTGACTTTCTTCCTTTAATCTTAAGAACATTTCAATAAGACAGGCACCCTTATTATCACTGGCCAGTTAACACACAAGGACTCAGATACTTAGAGCAGCTAAGTCTGAATCCAAAGCATACTTGGTTAAGAACTACACTATTACTCTCTCCTAATTGCCCTGCCAGGACAAAGAGATTCTTTGCAGCCTAGACCAATCACTCACACAGAGGAGGCACTCAATAAATGGTTCTTAAATGAATGAATAAATGATTGAATGACTGGGGGAACATGGAGGTATATGCTAAAATGCTTCAGAAACTATAAATTACTACGCAAATATTATTTATCATACATAAAGTCACCATTATTACATTGTTTTTACGAGGGTGACTCTTTTTCCACTTAACCCTAGGATTTACATTAATGTATACTAAATGAACATTGGTTTGTTTTGTTAATTGCTTTTCTCCCAAACCCAGGCAGAACCTCACCTTCCATCATGTGAACCCCGTGTCCAATGGCAAATAATGCCAGTAAGAAAGCATCATGTTGAAATTAGCCTTTGGCAAGCGTATTATTGGAAAGTCGGAATTAGTTCAAAACAAAAGACTGTGGACGGGCTGTGTGTGTGTGTGTGTGTGCGTGTGTGCGCACACGTGCGCGTGCACATGCGGGTGTGTGCACTCTACTCCACATTTTCAAACATTCAGCCTTGCTACATTTTGCAATGTGGACTAGTCTCAGAAGCCTCTTTCTGACCTTGTACAATCTCACATCACACGCAAGCACCAGATGTCAGTGTTGTGCAACTTTCAGGCTGACTGCTTGAGGAGGCAAGCTGGTCTTTGTCGCTTAGAGACAGAATCAACAGTCATTTATACACGTGAACACAAACACTCTTAGGTGCTAGATAAATCTTAGACGTTCGCTACAAAGAAACCGATTTGATAATGTACACAGCCCCTTCTAAAACTGCATCTGTGAGTCAAGGGCTGGAATGAGTAAGTGCAGGATGGACCGCGGAACTCACGGCCCAGAAAGAGATGGAGACATCCCGAAAGTACTGGTCTGACTCCTGCGGTGGGCGAGAACAGAGGAAGATCAGTCTTGTTTGATTAATGGACCGTGCTCCATATTAGCAAGTAATGTGGTCAGATGGCCAAGCTCCCAGCAGGTCCTCAAGGCCTGACTTACTCTGGCCCCTGCCTGCTTCTGCAGCCTCTTCTGGGAGCCACTCTCCTCCTTCTTCTCTATTCCAGCCACTGCTCTCTCTCTCTCTCTACTCCAAGAACTCTGTTTCCCTCTGGACTCAAAACCTCTGCTTATAATGTTCTTGCCATTCTCTTAGCGCCTACTTCTTCAGATGTCAGCTTAGGTGTCCCTTCTTCAGGAAAGGTCGGGTGACATAAGTCAGGTCTCCTCTTTTATCGTTTTATAGTACCCTTTAATTGCCTTTCATAGACTTATCACAATCTGCAATTCTATATTTGTCCGATTGTTTGATTAACGTCTATGCAGTCAACTTCAACTAACGCGTAAAGCCCATCCGAGTAGTGAATATGGCTGTTTCGCCTATCTCTGCTTCCCGAGTACCTAGCAGTGCTTGGCATATAGATGGTCCTCATAAATAAATGCTAAACAGATGAATGAATGAGTGAATGAATAAGAAAACTGGTAAACAAACAAATGCATGAATTGATTCCATCTATTCTTCCTCTGAACGGAGAGTTCCACATACAAAGTGCATAGAAGGTAGCGTGGAAATAGTTGTGAAATTTTCGGATCACTGAAAGCGTGATGGTCGCTATGTTCCGCAAATCCTGAGAACTCATCAGGCTGAGAGACCTGTAGGAATGCACTCTGATTTGGATCTAAATTATGGTAGCAGGCTGGAGTTCTCCATGCAACAGACTTCTATCTAGCACTCGTGAATGAAATCATGTACTGATCCTATCAGTAAAGAAAAGAGGTCAGGTTGCAAATATATGAGGAATGCAGGCCTTTCCTCAGAATAAATTATCTGAAACGTATTATGTGAACGAGATTACTGACGGAGATAGAGAAGACAGATGGGCTGAGTTTGTTCTTCTGGGGCAGGTGCCCAAAGGGGGAAAAAAAAAGGCTATTTTTCTTTCTTCCACAAGATGGGGCAATCGGAACGAATTCAACTAGAAAGGCACTAGTGAATGCCTTTTCCATGTTTATACAGCTCGATTTGGTGAGACCAGAAAAATGGACCCAGTTTTGAACTTGTTTATGCAACTGTGTAATCTTGTCTAAAAAGACTGGCCTGGGGCAGACAAGATTTAGGCAGGAGGAGAGAGCCTAGGGCACATGCCACTCTACAGTGAGGTCAAAGGGACACTGCCCAGCTTCCAGAACCCCTAGCATTCCAGCCCCAGGGAGCTGTAAGGGTCTCCTGCTCAGGAACAGCTGCTGCAAAATTGAGCAAATTCACCATGCGGAAACATTGCCTCACATTAGGAGGAAATTCTAGATGAGTTATAATGATGCCTACTTTGAACTAAATTATTTTAATATGATCAATCACAATGTACGATTTCTGCTTCTTAATATCTTAGCTTGCTGCTTAAAGTCTGCAATGATTTCATTCAGTGGAATATTCCATAATGCATTAAATCAGGCCCCACATAAAATAATCATGATACCAGAAAAGCAGAGTTTTATTTAGATAAGACTAGACTTTTACTTTTCTACCTATGACCTATTTGCACATAACCCTTCCTTCTTCTACCTGGTTATAGATCTGTTACCAGATCACTATAAATGTATCCCTGGAAAGAACTTGGGGAAAATGGGCTTGATAGCCATTTCTGGATTAAATTAGCGTTCTTCAAAAAGGTAATTAATATTTCTGTGGTGTTTTTAATCATCATTAGCTCATTTGATTCTCCTAATAACACTATGGGTTAAATATCGTTTTCATCATCACTGTTTCAGATATCAACAATACGGGATATCTACCTTTTCAATATGCACAGCAGGTAAGTACTGGAGGTAGGCATGAACTCAGGTCTTACGACTCCATAGATGGGAAGGGGGTGGATAGAAAGGGGAGAAAGGACTTATTAGAAGGGAGGCAGTGTGCATGTGTATGAGGGCCAAATACACACTGTATGAGTTTGGAAACCCAGCCAAACTGGCTTAAATAACAGAGAAACTTTATTGGCTCACATACTAGAAAAGTCAAGAAGCCCTAGTTGCTTAAAGGATGTCACCATGGGCCCAGTCCTTGAGGTAGGTCTTTGGTTCATCTGCCAGCCTCACCGACCTCAGCATACCAGGTTCAGCAGTCTCAGGCTATCTCCTCACGGTAACAAAATACTCTAAGCAGGTCCATTTTTCATAAAGTCCCACTGACCCACATTGTTTTGGAGGAAATCGTGTCTCTCCCTAAAGTTCCCTCACCTGTGACTCACCCTTTATTGGCTCAGACTGTATCCATGTCCGAACCAATCTCGGCTAGGAAGTTGGGTGTGACCTATTATCCTAACAGGATCCCCATACTGAAGCTGGGAGTAGCATTAATCTCCTCCCAAACTCTCACTGCTAAGAATGAGTCAGTGGTACATTACCCAAAAGGACAGCCAGAAGGAGGAAATGGATTCTGGGAAATCAAAGTACATCCTCCCTTTTTCTGGAACTTAATAAATTATAAAGCATTGCCCCTTTGAATAAATAAAAATTTGTGAGCGTTCTAGGTCTGCCTTGATTGCTGCACAATTATAAGGGAATCGATTATCGAATGTCCCAAAGAAGGCCTCAGGCATTCGCTTTAGAAAACCTGAAAACCAAATCCATACACGTGGTGCCTAGAAAGCAGGGGATTGCTCCGTAGCCCTGCAGAGCTCGGGCTTCTAAAGCAGGTAAGTATTGAGAGGTTACAAATGGGGGGGAAATGTAAGAACAGAAAATCGACTTAGTCTGGAAGCTTGCTAGGTCCCTTACATAAACACCTACGAGGAGAAGGGCTATCTTCTTAAACTTCAGAGTGTATTCTGTCTGCCCAAGCACCTGTTTCTCCAAACTACACTTCCCTCATTAGTACATGTTTCTGGGGGTGGTAAGAACTCCCACTTTCAGTGTTTTGTGAGAATTAAAATAATGTTCTTCGGGTTGTTCATACAAATGCTACATAAATGTAAAAACGGAATTGCTGGACACTTTATTTATAGTTTTAAGTCGCTGAGAAAGAAAGAAGAGTCTGCCAGAAAACAGGTTCTCCTTTGACCTTTCCCAAATAGGTGGCTGTTGGTTACATGTACCTCATTTACACCAATCTCCCATTAGCTCCACTCCATCAACCTCAAATCTCTCCGTTCACCAAATCCACTCCACATAGTACGGTGAGCTTTTTGTAGACGCTAAGTGTCTTCACTTGCTTTCAGAGCTGGCTAAGCAGCCCCACTGGTAGAGCAGACCGTTAAGAATTATCAAGTAAAAATCTAAAATGCTGCAACACTTTGTCAAAGAGCTAAAAGTTCTGAAATGCAACGCCTGCCACTGCTGAACGGAGCTGCATTTGAAAGAATACCCTTCTAGAAGAGTACCTGTCTCATTTCTTCTGGGATGTCTTTTATGATAGGCCAGTAGCTATCAGTAAGCAGCTCTGCCTTAGAGATAGTGAGCTCACAGAACTAGAAACACGGTGGTGGATATGGCCGATGGGGCATCACGGTCCAAACATTGTTTTGTTTCTCAATTAATTTCAGGAATTTATAGAAATGACAAGTAACTACCCGCTAGGAGAGTGGGACATAAACAAATAAAGAATTACGCAAGGAGCAAGAGTTAAAAGAAATAGAATTCCTAAGCACACAGGCACATTTTCTATCCCTTTATCTCTCAGTGGTCATCACTAACTTGTCTTTTATGTTCTTCTAACATAAGAATGATCCACTCCATCTTTTTCTTTTTCTTAGTGTCTGGGGTTCTATAAGAAATCACTATTGTATGTCCATAATGCTTCCGAGCTTTAAAGAAAGAATATGAAAAATTTCCCCTTTCTCTTTCCGGGCATGAGAATCTTTGGTTAACTGTACCAGAGTTAGGATGTCATTCTTTCCATCTCACCTCCACCAGCGAACTCTGCCACCAGTATTCTGTGACCACAATGTGAAATCAAAGGAGAAAAGTCTTTTTCACATTTAATATGAAATAGAACCAGTGTTGTTCTTCAGAAATGTTGCTTGGTATTTGGGATGCAAACATGTATTAGGTCCCCATCTCTAAGCTGCTCTCAAAATAGCTCGAACTAAAAAGATTGTCTCTAAATCTGTGATCATATACTTAATTCCTACCCTTAGAAATATCCTTATCTTAAACACAGAAGTTTCAGGAATTCCCCATCTAAATCTCTTTTCTTCTAACATGTCTTTGTTACTCAGTAGAGTCAGGAATGTTCTTTATATGGAATCACTTCAAAATATCCATTATTAACTATGTTTCTCAATATCTTTTACTTACCTCCTGAGAAGTATCTGGAAATGTTCTTTTGTTTAGAAGTCCTGCTTTTATTCTTTATATTTGCAAGCAAAACTGTAACGTATTCGTTTATAATACCTACAGTGAGTTCTTCATGTGTGGGAGGTATTCCAAAATAAAAACTCACTGAGTAATAATAGCTTTGTGTATGTAGTATGCATCAGGCTCAAGTACTATTCTAAGCACTTTTATACATATTGACTTGTTTAGCCTTTATATAACCACAGGACGTGGCTCTATCATTATGGCCCATTTTACAGATGGCATAACTGAGACATAAAGAAATGTACCCAAGGTTACCCAGACAGTAAATGCCAGAGCTGAGATTTTTAACTTGGCAATCTGGCTCCATATTCTGAGCTCTACACCAATCAAAAAATATTACCATGGCATTAAGGATTTGGAACCTTGATTTAAAAAGCAAAGACATGATAACCTTTCTAAAATCTCTTCAGGAACGTAATTATCTGCTTATGTCAAGAGAGAGCTGATATGGTTTTGAATGACACTGATTTGGCAGAGGTGGACAAGGGATACTTGTCTGTGTATGGCCAATTTCAATGGCGAGATCTTAAATACGTATGATCTGCTTAACTAATGAGCAGCCCGGTTCAATTCTCTGTATCATGTTTAATAATGTCCACAACTATGTGGGTGAGTTAGATAGATAGCTACTGAGCACGGACAAACATGAAAACCGGAGTCATCTTTTTGACACAAATCAAGATTATTTTTACGGTGAGAGTCTGTCACTTTATTCATTTAGAAATATGAGAGTATGGGGCACCTGGGTGGCTCATTCAGTTAAGCATCCGACTCTGGATTTCAGTTCAGGTCATGATATCGCAGTTCGTGAGTTCGAGCTCCACCATGGACTCCAGACTGATGGTGCGGAGCCTGCTTAGGATTCTCTCTCTCCCTGTCTCTGCCTCTCTCTCTCTCTCTCTCTCTCTCTCTCTCCCCGCCTCTCTCAAAATAAATGAATAAACTTAAAAAAAAAAAGAACTTATTGAAAGAGTATTTTCCCAAAGCATGCTGCTTTAAGAATGGTCCGAGGGGCGCCTGGGTGGCTCAGTCAGTTAACCGTCCGACTCTTGACCTGGGCTCAGGTCAGGATCTCACCATTCGTGAGTTCAAGCCCCACATCGGGCTTTGTGCTGGCAGTTCAGAGCCTGCTGGGGATTCTCTCTCCCTTTCTCCCTGACCCTCCCTTTCTCTCTCCCTCTCTCTCTCTCTCTCTGTCTCCCTCTCTCAAAATAAATAAATAAAAATTAATAAACATTTCCAAAAAACCCCACAAAAATAACAGTTGGAACCAGGGACATCATTGCCACCAAGATTCTCTCATTTTCCACCAGCTCTGCTTTTCTGTCAGTGTCATTCTTTCCCCTCCAATCAGCTTTATTAACATAGCAAAAATCATGGCTACGTTTCCTTTACTGGAAACCTCCTGACCCTCTCTCCCATTTCCAATTTGAAAAATTCTAGAGAAAGTTGGACCCACATTGTGTCATTTGTCCAACCCTGGATCAATCAAGTATGGCCAGGAGGAAAAGGCCTGATAAGAACGTCGTGGTTGCAAACAAATGTTTGGGAACATAGGAGTTCCCAAAATTAAAAGTAGCCTATTTTTAGAAAGGTGGCCCTGGACAGACAAAACAAAGAGGCAGGACATGAGTAAAGATAGGAGTCTGCCCCCTGACCAGCCGTAGAAGAGAACAGGTCAAAAATTCCCCAAGTCTCAGGTTTGTTTACTCCGTAATAAGAATAATCATCCCATCTGTCTCCCCAAATTGTTGTAAGAATGGCCTGAAACACGTGTGAGTGTGCATACTAACTTGAAAAATATTACAAAATTTCAAGGTATGACTGTTGCTATTACTATCTATATAGGTAACTAAATTTCCCATTTTTCACACTGATGCCTGGAGTCAGACTGACACAGCAAGTGGTTTGAACAAATTGAAGCTCATCTAACATCACAGGCTGTGAGTGTGCTTCTTCTCCAACCATATTGCAGTCCAGCTGTGCGTGGTTATTATGCCAAGTTCATCAAGAGATGGTTGAGCTTCTCGGAGAGCAGGCGTGGGGGAAGGCAGAAGGAGATTCAGATGGAAGGGAATAACTCAACCAGGAAACCCTGGTTAGTCTACTTTCCAGAGACCTTCCTTTGACTTCCTGAGCTCGAGTTCACTGTGATATCCTGGAGACAATTATCAGCTAATTAATTTCCATGTGGACAAAGATGACTGTTTAGTAGGTCAGCTATGTGTCACCCTGAAGTGAAAAGCGGCAAAGAAGGGTAAATGATGAAAAGGGATCAACAGTATGATGCCTCTCCTGAGTCAACCCTGGATACAGGGATTCAGTTGCTGTTTGGGTACCAAGTTCACTGCTAACGAGTGATGGATGACTCTTGGAATTAAGCTTGCTGCTTCTGTGCTGTCTACCTTTCTCTTTACATAATATCAAAGGGAGAATCTCCAAATAATAATACGACATACCATTTACATCACATGCTATCGTGTCCTAAGGAGATTGTTCCCAGAGATCATTTATCTAAAATCATGCGCTCATGGTCTATGAGAAATACTGCTGAACCCAGGAGCCTTAGGTACTTGCCACTGAACCATTTTGGTGGCCTTGGGAAATTCTCAGCCTCCGCTTCAGTTGCAAACTGGGAACGAGAATATGTATCCCAAAGCGTTAGTGTGAGGCCTAAATGCAATGATTTATGAGAAACGCTCTGTAAAACAAATGCTATGTTGGTGTTTCTATGAAGAATTTCTCATAAGGTCCTAATGACAATCCCATCGAAGGATGCAAGGAACATATAGAATCTCCAGGTTTGCACTTAATGAAACTGGAATTCAAAAAGTTCCAAAGACTTGGCCAAGGCCACTCATATGAAGCTAAAAGGTACAGGTGTTCTGGTTCCAAATCCACTTTCCTGTGTTGTCTTAGCAATGGTCCACCAGAGACAGATATCAATACTATGTTTCTGAACATATACCTTTTTGTCTCTCATTATTTAAGCTAAGACAAGAAAATGTAATTAAAAACAGAATGGGCCATCCCCCAAATCAGGGCCACCTACATAATGCCTATGACGGTACTTATGACAATACCTACATTCCTTCAGCACACACACCATGCCGGGCCCCAAGCTAAGCAATGCACGTGCATTAAATCGTGTCATCCTCAGAACAACCCTGTAAGGTGGGTACAGTTATTGTCTCATTTTGCAGATGAGGAAGTTGAAGCACATAGGGGTTAAGTAAGTATCCTGCTCAAATCACTGAGCAAGTGGCAGAATGCATATTCAATACAGGTAAATTAGCTGCTCCATTTATGGCCCCTGCCGTGATGCTATACTATCTCCCAAGGATGCTAAGCTTGGTGCACCATCTGATTAGACCTTTTAAAAACTCGAACAAGAGAAAGATGGATTTTCATCCAGAGCGTTGAGCTGTCCCTTATATACTTCCAGAGATGATCCCACTGGGTCTTGACTTCCTCTGGCTGCACTCAAATACCCATCGTATCAACACTGATCTCAGAGGTTTAAATTCAGTTTCAGGACTGCAAGTCCAAGCGCTTGTCTTCCTAGGTGGCCCCACCTGTTATCTACTCTGTCGGTTTGGGCAAGTTGTGTGCTCTCGAGTCGCGAGGGGCCCCATGTGGAGACTCAGCAGGCTTAGCACCATTTCACCGCTCCCACTCGGGAAGAATGCTTCTCCAGCAACAAGGATGGTCTTGGAAGTTGATGGCTCCCCAAATGACAGGAGACAGCAGCGTAAGGGAGTCATGCGGAAACTGATTTTAACGTAGGCAGATTCAACACATACTTAATGAGAAAGAAAAATAATTTCAATCCATGGCACTCAACCAAGGCTATACATTCGAATCACCTGACAAACCTTCAGCTCCCCACCCCACAGGACTTAACCCAAAAGGCCTGAGAGCAGGGCCTTGCTCTCAACACTGCCGGCATTTTCCATGCTCCGCAAACGCGCTTGAGATGGGAACAGCTCTTCCTTTGGTCTCGGTTCCCAGTGGCCTTGCAGAGTAGAAGCGTCTCACTGCACTGAGTTGAATTTAAAATATACTGCAAAATCATATTTAGCATATGATTTTTTTCTATTTTATACATTACTGTATATATCCTGCATTTGTAAATATATTTCGCCACCATGGCAGTGGGAAACAGCCTCAGATGCAACAGATGTTACAGCTACACTTGGCGAGCTGAAGGACAGGCACAGAAACTGGGGCCGTCATACCATTTTGATCTCCCCGGTAGGGGAGGCAGCCGCGTGTAAGCATGGAGTCTCTTTGGCTCTCTCATCCGTTTAGGTCAAGTGCGGCTCCTGCACACAAACACCAACAGGTGTTCATCACCTTTACATAAAGAACCCACAGCCTCAGCGTGTTGCAATCTTTTACCACTCCGGTCACATGAGCCACCCCCCTACGCACCAGTCTCCCTCTCCGGGCGCAATCAGATTCTCACAGCACACAAGGTAGACACATCAGCTCACATTTATCTCACCTCCGTAGTTTGGAGGACCTTGTGGTCGAAGAAGATCCACGGGCTTCTTAGCTCACAGAGTTATATTCTACCACGCACATAAGCCGTGGCTACCTATAGATCCGAGGTATTTTGAAGGGTGTGATGCTGACCATGTGAGAGCTTCACCTTACTAGCTACTGTGACCCCTCATGCCCTGAGGAAGTTGCAATTTTGCAATCAAAAGCAGAAATGAGGTTCTGTGGGCTTCCTTTCTGCCTGGCTAGAGAGGCTCTTGCTCAATAGCAAGATAATTCAGAGAGGCGTGCAGCATCTCTATCACTTCTCTGGGAAGCAAAGGCAATCACTCATTTCAAGTCTGAGCCCATTCCCCAGAGGCGTCAGGAGAAAGCTAGCCAGGGTTCTAAGGGAAAAGGCAAGACTGGGGAGCGAGGGGGCAACACAAGCCCTAAACTCAATAGGTGCTTTGGCGGCACTGTTTTTTGAGGCACAAGACTTCACATGGCTTTCCGAAGCTTCGACAGACTCCTAAGACTGGCTCGTGAGTATCCTGGCCCTAGGTCCTTACTTGTCAACGGGGAAACACGAAGGTCTCACCATCTCATGTTCTGCCATTGCTCCTGCTGCTGCTAGTGTCTAAGAGATGGTCCCCACTGCTTCATTGCCAGAGGCCCTCTGTAAACTCCAGCTGTCAACATGAAATCAGCTTTGCCATGGGCAAAAAGCCATTTCACTGTCTTAATATTTGCACTTGGCTAAACCATATCCACAGGCCGAATGAGCACTTTTTTATTTAATTATGTATCTTTCCCCAAATGAACACAACATGTCTGCTCTGAGAGTCTAGCGCAAAAATTTCATAAAAAGCTGTAAAGTACAAATAGTCCTCTTTTAAAAGAAAGGGGTGGGGCTCATCCTGTAGAACAAAGCCCCCCTTTGAAGACCAGCGATTCTAATTTGGAGCTGTTTCCCACTCCCAATTCCAAATCTGCATCATTAAACCATGAACGAGTGAAGAGTAATAATTGTGAGCGAGCCGAGTATTTCTTAATGATTTTCTGTCTTATACCCAAAGCAAATAAGCCAAATGCTTACTCAAAAGCCGAGGGGGGGAGGAAGGGTGGGACTTGGTTTTGCAATTTCTTTCGTTCTTTTTTTTTCCTATAGTCTTTCTTCTTCCACTGAAAGTGTCTATAAAATTTTTAAAGGAAAGTAGGTTGCTAAAATGTACTTAATTTGCCATGATAGATTGAGTCCATGCTTCAGTGACTGTAATTGAATCTGTGACCTATTTCTTTAGTAAAGTAGAAATAGTCTCTGGGGTTTTTGTCACTACCATCTTTTAATGAAATTCAAAAAGACTGTCAAAATGTCTACACTTTTTCTGCTGGCTGTTAATGTTATTCCTTTACAATTTGTTACTTTTTAATTAATCTTAATAAATGTGTACACACTCTACCTGGCTTTTGGAAATGCCTCACGTTGATTCTTTACTGTCATAAGGCAAAGCAAAATTACAAGGCCAGAAAAGGGCGGAGTGGCCAGCAAAGGTCCGGACACATTTTGGTTCCACTTGTACAAAAACACTTGCGGGCATCCGTTCAGAGAATCTGCCTGAGAAGTGGGGGTGCATGGGGACATCAGCAGCAAAAGGCTGAGGGACTTTCCCGCGGCTCTCCTCTTGCGGGTTCTACCACTAAGTGCTCCAGCCTTGCTTATGGGCTGCAAACATGACAAGCCGACAGCCTCGGGGAGCAATATTTTATTGACAAAATGTAAGAGAAAATATGTTTGGCTGCTTTTAAGCAGTGGTGTAGGAGGGTGTTACAGAACCAGATGGTTCAAGTTAGTCTTTCATTTGCCGGGATGCTGGGAAAATGCTGCCTGCTGCACAGCTTGAATGGTGGTGGCCGTTGTGCCGATGGGTGGCTGGCTGGGCTTTCCAGGGGCAGTTGCTCCTCCAGAGACCGAAAGGCCCAAGGCTCCCGGTGAGCTCTAACGTCCACTGTCTCCCACAGTCTCCCGAGTGGGACTGAGGAACATGTCTTCAGGTCTTTGCCACGGTGGCGTCCACAGGAAAGTTTTGCAGCGGTTGTTCAATATGGCCCCAAACCACAGCATCATCGTCTGACCTGTTGAACCAGAAATTTAGTAGCTGGAATGGGGTCCAGCGATCTGTTTTAGAAGCCCTGTGGACAACTGTGATTCTCACTCGAGTTTGTGAACCACCGGGCCAGAGAAAGGAGTTGGGGTGGCTGGGGCATGGCAGTGGGGCTAAGTGGGGGAACACGAATCACATCAGGATCCAGGTGAGAACCATCATCTGTGTCTCTTGTTTCCCAAATACTTTTCGATCTCTTTGCCTTTGATATTTCCTCCGGCTAGAATGCCTCATCTCCCACTCCCCCTTTTACCTCTTCCCAATCTCTACTTTTCAAAACTGTTGCCATTTTCCAAGGCTACTTGGTGTCTCCCTTATCCTACAAAGTCTTTTCTGACCCCTTCAGGAGTAGGTAGTCTGTCTCTTCACTGAAACCCTAAGGCTGTGACTTTTCTTAGAGCACACATGTAGCTTTGTGCCCCTAGGAAACAAATCCTTTGGGGACGGGTGCTCTTTCTGGTCATTGATGCATCCTCATAATGCCTATTAAGGAATAGAGGAGATACTAAAATGACTTTTGAAATATAGGGATATTTCTTCAGTGGAAACTGTAGACCGTACCCAGCTTATCCAATATTGGCTTGGTAAGCACTTCCATTCTCCCCTTCATCCAGTCATCAAGGTAGATCTCCATTCATGGACCAACAGATGTACCTCTATGTAGGGATGTTCTAGAGACACAACTCATGTCTCTACTTGACAGGCACTTGCTATGTAGCCTTCCACGTCTCTTGCTAAGCGCTCATGGCTTAGATAGAAACAAAGTACAGTCCTTGCTTTTTAAAAACCCATGTTCTAATGGGAAAAATACACAAGAGATCATTTCAATGTACCATAAGTAGAGAGGCAGGCACAAAGTTGAATGCAAACACGGAGCACAACCCTCCTTGTACCCCACTTGGAATTATAAGAAAGGGTTGTTGGAAAAGATGTCTGAACTCAGTCTGGAAGGCTGAGGAATAATAGCCAGGTAAGGAGGCATAGAAGAGTGTTCCAGTAAAGAATAGGGCAAAGTAAGGAGTAAGAGGGGCGTGGATTTCAAGTACTCTGGCATTACTAGAGCATAAATTGCTAGCTGGAGACTGACAAAAGGTAAGGCTGTATCACCGACCTAGGGACCGGATCACAGAGGGCTTTTCTGTCTATGCTGAAGAATTCAGAATTTACTAGAGGACTTGGAGGAGTAGAAGTTATACTGGCTTTTTTTTAAATTTTATTTAAATTCCAGTTAGTATACAGTGTTATAGTAGAGACTTGTATTTTAGAAAAATCACTCTGATCCCAATGGTGAAGAGGGATTCAAAGGGATGAGGCTTCATGGTGATGCTCTGGGCATTGAAGATTTCCCCAGGGTTCAGGGGGTGGGATTAGCTCTCAAACCAATGAGAACAATGAGCTCTTTCTCATCAGGAGTAAAACCTGAGTAGAGTACGTTTCTTCTGAGACACAGCAGGCCTTGCTCCTGGTAAATGGAGTGGTAAACAGGCTGGTTTGGATACAGGAAGGGCTCATCATATGTAAGTGGCCACACCACCTGTCTCATTTGATAAGAATTTCCAGCCTGTTGCACTAGAACCTAACAGGGCATAATGGCTCAAATGGGCAGTCATCGATCACTATCAGACTCTCCACAAACCTCCAGACAGACGGACTTGGACCCATTACTCTTCCCACTCTCAACCTTGCCATCTACGTTTTTATACTTTCCTAGCACACGTCACTCGATCAACCAAACAACGTCCATCTTGAGATACTTTCTTAGAACAAATGCTGGAAAGGAAGAGGTTTTTTTTGACCACTTGCTCTTCATGCTGAGATTTAGACCACGTGTACTCATTGCAGCACTGCTATCACTGAGTTATTTAAAGTCCTAAAGAGCAGTCTGTGCCCAAAATCAGGCCCCCGAGGCCCTAGATTTGTGAAGAGAAAATTAGGAATCCTGAAGAATCTCATCGCCCAATGGAAAACAAACTCTTGAGACATTTCTCACGGGATTCGAGGTTTAGAAAGTACTCATCACCTGCACTGTTCTGCTGACTCATCCTCGTGATTATACGAGTACTGGTGTCATCTCTAGGAGCTCAGGTTCAACATCTTGCTCAAGGTCATCCAGGTATAAAGACTCCAGAATGCGAACCTAGAACATGGCTCTTAATGCCTTGCTCTGCTCCCCACTTCACACTGGAACAGAATCACTTGACTCAGGATGGCTGGAAGAAGGAAGGTGGTCAGGGAGACAGAAGTGGGCACTGAGAAAAATGGTGAAGACAGGAGGTGCTCTGGCACCACCACCTGCCCCCTTCTGGAATCTCTGTCCCCAAGGGGTCCATCTCCTTGGATCACTTTCCAAAGAGAAAGTGGTGATAAAAGGCCAAGAAAGTACTGACTTCAAATTTAATCAGCACGAAACCCCAACATCTATTCAAATTCTACTCCACCTTCAAGGCCTCGCACAAATCCTTGGCCATCCTTTCAACTCATGGAGCTTATAGTCACTCACTTCATCTTGGCATCCATCAAAGCAGACAGCAGACAACCCAATATCTGATGGCATCCTGTTACTGTGTATACTATTAGCCCTGCCTCATCAACGAGGCTAAAATCTCAGGTCTCCAGAAAACAAGTCCATCAGAGTGCCTGAGTTTTCCAGGCAATCGAGGGTTTTCTTCCTAGGCCTGTTTTTTAAAAAGTATAGACATATTGGCAGAAAGCACATTTATGGCATATCTCATGTATCTGTCTTTTTAAATAAACAATATGTTAAGTACATCTTTGCCACCCATCGCTGAACTGTACCTTACGAGTAGATGTTTTTGTACTCAGTGCCCTCACACTCTGTAGACTTTTGACTTTTATCTATTGGTTTTTCAAATCTCTTGTCTCTTATTTGCAGAAGTTTTCAGCCACCAGCCTGTAGCAGCAGCAATCTATCACCTTCCAATTCACTGATCCTAAAGTGCTATGAACTTGGAAATCAAAGAATCACGATTGTTAGATTTATAAGCAAAGTATGAGTAAACAGGTCGTCCGTTAGCGTTAGAAGGGCTATCTCATTATTTAGGCTGATCAAAGATTTAATTTCTTTCTCTTGACTATTTTCTAAATAGCTAAATTTCCTAGATAGCTAAGTTCCAGATAAAGGAAATGTTCCTGCCCACGAGGTATGGTTTTCTATATCCATCAGGTAATGTCTTCTATAACCTCTACAGTGTCCAACTCAGTGCTGAGCCCACAGCAGACACTAAACAAATTGCTTGTTGATTATACTGTTTTCAGAGAGTGCCCACAATGACCAAAAGATTCTTTGCACTAGCTGCTATTGTGATTGCCTTCGGGATTGCATGGTGTAGTAAAACATGAACTCGGCATGGTTTTAATTTTGCATCCTTGTAAGCTGACTTAAACTCTTTCTGGAACATGGTTAGGTGTAAGCAAACTAACCTTGAATAAAAAGTACAATTTCCAAAGAGACCATGGGTTGAACGACCTCTGAAATAAATGCCCATACAAATGAAAAGTAGGTCATTGTTAAAACTTCTTTAACTTCATTTAAGATTGCTCTGGTTAACCCCTTAGAACTGCTGAGCTCAGAGACAGAGAGACAGAAATGAAAATGGCATCCAAAAGTTGGTCCATATGGACAATACCGTAGGCATCAGTTTTGTTAGTGTTTTATTTCAACCCTTTGTGGAGAGGATATTAGGAAACATCAAGGAATGGCTATAGAAGCTGAAAATAAACTGAAGATGTCACATTGTTTTATCAAGTGTAGTGGTTTTTGGAAACTTGCAAACCTATGCAGCTCACTGCAGTGAGACATTGGTGACTTCTGCCTCCTGAAATTATTCCCCACCCCCTTCTGAATCTTTTTGGCATCTTTGATTTGAGAGAGCCCTAAAAAACCACAGGTTTGATCAACGAAATGCTATAATCTGGGAACTCTTAATAACTGCATGGTTAGACTATCATATTTTTGCCCCGAGGTATTGATTTGAGTCTTAAAGGTGGCATTCTGCTTTCTTTCCTACTGAGATCTCATTATGCACGTGTAATTTGAGTAAACAATGAGACTACTGAATTAAATTCCTCCCTTTAAATTAGCTTTAATACAGAAAGGGAGGAGATGGGGTGGTTATTATTACAGAGATCAAGTAATTAATTTTCTAAGTTCTATGAAATATTGAGAGAAATCATGCAAATGAATTTGCAACAATAAGAACAGGGAGCACTCAAATATGTGTATTTATGGAAAAAGGAGATAGAGTGGGTCTGGGTCAGTTCATTAGTCCCGTGGAATTTCTCCATCCTGATAAGAGTGAGGTACATATGTGACTGAAGCAGTAAATAAAATTCCAGTCAGACGTCAAGTAACTGGAACTCAATATGGCTAGATACTGAATGTTTTTAAATCACTTTTAGAAAATGTATTTTGTTCAGTATCATTTTAGTCCAATATCATATCTAGGAGAAACGGTGTTAATAACCATAATTCTCCCCTCCTACATTTATAGAAGATTACAGACTTTTCAACTTGTTTGATAATCCAGAAGCACTACAAGAACCTCGCTTAGAGATGCCACCCTTTTTGAAAAACAAAGGTTGAGACAAAAATATTCTGAGGTTAAGTTTCCATTAACTAGAAAATGTAACCCACACAAATAGCACAAACCCTTAGCACGTTAGATAATCAAGTTTTAATCAAGATTTGTTATAGTATCACTTAAAATTATAAGCTATATATAAATGTATGTAGAGAGAAACAGCTCTCTGGTTTTGTGCTTCAAATATTCATAGGTATGCCCCCAAGTGCTCTCAGCTTTAGTATTGGTATAGAAAAATATTACCTACAAGAGGAAATATCATCTACATATTACTTCTATAGAAGTTCTGGATTTCTTCTACATCATTTGAAATAATTTAAAACTACAAGTCTATCAGGGTCCAGGCTTGGTCCTGGGGCGATGTATCCTAACTTCCACACTACTAACATTTTGGACCAGATAATTCTTTATGACTATGGCTGCCCTATGCATTGTAGGATGTTTAACAGTGTCCCTGGCCTCTCTACCCATTAGATGCCAGTAGCTCGTCTCTGGTACAAAAATCCCTGGTACAAAATAAAGAGATTATAGACAAGGCATCATACAAAACAGATCTAATATATGGAGTAATTGGCAGCCTATGGAGTAGGGACAGAGGACAGAAAAAGAGAAATGAATCACAAAAAAGGAAAATATTGCTGAATTAATGGCCCAGTCGAGACTAGAAAGGCCTATTCATACTCTGGGAAACACCAAGACCTTTTGCTAATGAACTTCAAGGATAATACATCAAACAAGCAAACAAACAAGTAAATAAGAACATGCAGGTATGAAAAGACGTAAAGAAGAATTTTAGCCTCAGATGTAACCAAATGAACACTAGAAGACTGTTAAAAATATTTCCTATACTTGAGGTAAGTGACCAAAAGAAGTCATTCTTCGTTCGAACCTCAGAGGTGGGGTCCAGGACACGGGGGAGGCCTCCACCTTGCTGGACCCTGGCTCAGATTCTGAACCACAAACTCAGGCAATGCTTAAGCCAGTGCTGCTCTCTGCCATTCGTAGTGGATGCTCCCATACAGATACCCCCCCCGAGGATGCCCAATTACCCACTATGTTGCCAACAATGTTTTTATTTATGGCAGAAGGGTCATTTCAATCTTCAGGAAACCTTAATCTTTACTAAGCCTTTATCTTCACTCTTTATTAAGATTGAACAGATTTTTGCCACTTAATTAAGCATCGCTATTTCTTAATTGCCCCTCAGTGCACCCTGCCCATTTCCCTATCATTTTGTTCATTTTTCACGTTGGACTGTAGTTACTCTTTGTGAACGGTCAGATGCGTTGAGAGAATGGGCTTCTCCGGTGTGTGTTTTATCTTTTGAATTTGTTTCTGGTGTTTGGCTGAACTGGAGCTTTTCATCTTAATGTGGTCAAATCCTCCTTTCCAACCTCCGGGTATCTCATCTTCCTCGGAAAGGTCTTTGTATCACTCTGGGATTATGATATTCTTCTACAGTTAGTTCTAGCATGGCCGAAGCACAACTGATGACAAGGACTCAGATGCCTCTGACCCAATGATCAGAAGAACCCTGGGAAAAGAGTGACCTTTTTTAAAGGGCTAAAAATGTAAAACACAAAGAATGATATAGGCCAAATAGCGGAAAAAGGGAAACTCCCTAGGTTTATAAAGAAGCCTTTGTTGAGCTTACCTATAATTTGAACAGACAGCAAGGATACAGAAACATACATTAAGGTCCTATAGTCCACTAGGCTGCCCTGTTTTTACGGTATATTATGTATGCATGCATGCGCACATGCTCTCTCTCTCTCTCTCTCACACACACACACACACACACACAACTTACAACTTAATAATTCAAATTAGGTTCTTCTGAGTGCCTAGAAAAAGACTCTGACAGGAACCTAATGCTTCCTGACTTGGCATACTTTCAGGCAACCCATAACCCACACCCCATTTTTTTTATACTCAATTGTGGCTCTAATATTTAAAAACCATCTTGCTTCTGAGATTCTGTGACTATTCACTCAATTCTCTTCCTTTCCAGTGCTGTTCGTCCAGAAAACCTCCCACATAGAGACTTTGTTCAACTGCCGCCTCCCTCCCTCCACCATGATCTCAATCCTGCACTCTACCTTTCTGGATTAAGCCCCTTTTGATTGAGAGAGCTTGGTTGTCTGATTTCAATAAGCTCAGGTCCCCTGGTTTTCACTCCTGCTCCCAAGCCCCACCCACTCCTGAATGACCAGAAGCCACTGTGAGGTTTCATCTGAGAGTCTCCACTGTGTTGCAGTCAGATGGCACACAGGAGTTTTTTCTTTACCGTTTTAGGATCCTGCAAATTGCTGAGAACATAATAGATTTATACTAGTAATTATAATAATAATGGCTAACATTTATTAAGCATGTGCTATGTGCCTTCTGGTACTAAGAACTTGTCATGTATTTCCAGATGTAATCCTCACAAAAACCTTATGAAATAGGTAAGATTCTTATTATCCCTGCATTCTTCAGAATAAATAAATGGAAGTCCCAAATAAAAATGTGAATTAAAGAGACCCTTGCAAAGGAGGGAGGGGATCCCTTTTATTCATTGCGGAAGAAATGGTATGGTAAAAAGTTATTTGTGGTAAACTGCCTCTCATGGGCAATTGCAGACCGAGAACACAGACTCTGGGCCAGAACTTTTCAAAAATGTAAATGATGAATGTTTCTTTTCTACCAAATACCTTGAAGAAAGCTGCCTGCCTTCCTGAGGAGGATGAGGTGTCCATACAGAAAAAGTAAACAGGAAGTGAAGGAAAAAGAAGGGTAAATAGATTTAAGTCTTGTAAATAAGAGAATTCTTTTTTCTTTTTTTTTTTTTTTTACATAATTTATTGTCAAATTGGTTTCCATACAACACCCAGTGCTCATCCCAACAGGTGCCCTCCTCCGTGCCCATCACCCACTTTCCCCTCTCCTCCACTCCCCCATCAACCCTCAGTTTGTTTTATGTATTTAAGAGTCTCTTATGGTTTGCCTCCTTCCCTCTCTGTAACTTCCTCCCTTCCCCTCCCCCTTGGTCTTCTGTTAAGTTTCTCAGGATCCACATAGGAGTGAAAACATATGGTATCTGTCTTTCTCTGCCTGATTTATTTCACTTAGCATAATACCCTCCAATTCCATCCACATTGCTACAAATGACCAGATTTCATTCTTTCTCATGGCCAAGTAGTATTCCGTTGTGTATATAAACCACATCTTCTTTATCCCTTCATCAGTTGATGGACACTTAGGCTCTTTCCATAATTTGGCTATTGTTGAAAGTGCTGCTATAAATATCGGGGTACAAGTGCCATCAAAGCCCCAGAGGAGAAAGCAGGAAGTCTTGTAAATAAGAGAATTCTTGAAGGAAGTCCCCTGGGGAGTGTTCAGATTCCTTCTAAGATAGGCCTCAACAGAAATGGCTACTGGTGTTTCCTATGGCAAGGGCCACATCCAATCCATTACCCATGAGGGAGTGAGGAAGTGAGGGAGGACTGACTCTATCTCTGTTTGTTTCCATATGGACTAGAAATAATTACTGTGACGTATGAGTTTTTAAATTTCTTTAATTCTCCCAACGGTATCACTGTTTGGTAACTGTTGTCATACTACAATTATTTTCCCAAAGGAAAACCCAATCAGACCATCAAAACAAAATGATGTGGGTGTTTTTTTTTTTTTATTAAGTTTTTATTTAAATTCTAGTTAGTTAACAAATGGTATGATATAGTTTCCAGTGTACAATTTAGTGATTTAACACTTCTATACATCACCCCATGCTCATCACAACAAGCGTCCTCCTTAATTCCCATCACTTATTTCGCCCGTCCCCCCCGCCAACCTACATCCCCATCAAAATGATTTTTTTTGCTGATTTTGGAAGGCAGCAGAAAGGGCCAAGTGGACAATCCTGTACCCTAATTTGCATCTCGCCTGGAGGTTTAGTTTTCTATCACTGTGTAACAAATTACCACATATTTAGCAGCTTAACATGGTTAAATTTATTATGTCACAGGTTCCACGGGTCAGGAGCCAAACATGTTTCAACTGGGTCTTCACAAGGCTGAAAACTAAATGTTGGCCATTTACATCCTCATCTGGAGATTCAACTAGAGAAATATCTGCCTCCAAGCTCTTTTAGGTGGTTAGAAGAACGTATTTTCCAGATGCTGTATGACTGAGGTCTCCATTGTCTTGCTAGCTATTGGCTGAGGATGCTCTCAGGGTCCCGCCATGTAGCACTCACTATAGGCAGGCTACAACCTGGCTGTTCATTTCTTCAAGGATAGCAGGAGAATTTCT
Source organism: Lynx canadensis (assembly GCF_007474595.2). Lineage (NCBI taxonomy): Eukaryota > Metazoa > Chordata > Mammalia > Carnivora > Felidae > Lynx > Lynx canadensis. The sequence goes on along the minus strand of NC_044317.1, from coordinate 31,914,457 downwards.
GTTTCTTCCTTCACAAAGGGCCCACTCAGCTTTTTAAGAACTCACCTGATTAGATCAGACCCACCCATGATAGACTTCCTTTTGATTAACTCAAAATCAACTGATTTGAGACCCTGATGACACCTGCAAAATCTCTTCACCTTTGTCATATCATCAACCTAAACATGAGAATAAACAGTGTAAACACCAGGGAGCAGGAATCTCGGGGACCATCTCAGAATTCTGCCTTACCACACCTGCAGAACCAGGACTCAGACATTAAAGGACGTGCTATGAAGGAGCATGCCAAGCCCCTGATGAATGCAGAGGGAAGGCACAGAAATATAAGTGAGAAGGTGGCCTGAGATGAGACAAAGAAGAAACTGTATCTGTCTGTCAAAGGAGACCCTCTTACACTGTATCTGTCTGTCAAAAGAGCTTCACTAGGGTCAGAGGGAGACAGGAATTGCAGAAAGAGTTGAATACTACTCAGAGTTTCCAGATGAAGATTGTCTGTTATATATGGCTACTCATCCTAACATGAATCACATCACTGGCTGAGCCCAGACCAGGGAGGGTAGGTCAGTTTCATCTTGTATCACAGCTCTGATCAACCAGTAGAGTCTGCCAGTAGGGCTGCACTGACAAGGATTCTGAAAACTGTATTTCTCGGTTCAGCAGGAAAGAGTTCTGGGCTTGATTAATGATGTCCGTTATGAACTCTGGCTTGGTGATTCTATGTTGAACAGGTATTGGCTGTCTCTGCCTTAAAAAGTACACTTATCCTAAGAAGTCTGGACAAATATTAAACAAGAAGGGAAGTGCTCAAGAATATCCAGTGTATAGGAAAGAGACAACCTTCGTAAGACAATTTCTTATGCTTCCCTTCCCCAAAACTGTCATTTTCCTACCTAAAACCCTCCAATGAGAATTTACAGATCTCAAGGAGTGATGGATCCATAAAACAGAATCCTCACCATCAACTCACCGCTATGCCCCCAAAGCAGTAGCTATCTGATTTCCAAGTGCTGCTCAAAATCCACAGAAAGAAGGCTTTGTGCCCATTAAAGGACTGAGTGACATCCTGAAGAGTCAGACCAGCCACATCCCATTTAACAGACAGAAGTGCAAGGTCATGTCTGAGTCTCCAGGCTTCTGCCAAAACTTCTCATTTCCATTAGATCAAGACTCCTGAACATTTTAATATTGGGAGCGTTTCGGTTCCTTGTCACAGCCATCTCTGCTTTACCATTCCTTGGGGCTTGGCAAGGGAAAGTCACCTCATTTTCACAACTTCACGGCATTTTTTCACATCATGAAAATGCCCTCATGTTTGTCACTCGTACAATAAACAAAAGCAAGAAAGCAAATCCGTCTGCAGAACGGTGCCATATGAAGCTAAATTAAAATGCTAATGGGTGAGCACGACACAGAGAAAACAACACACGGCCGAGAGTTAAGGGAACATGGATTTCATGCAGAAGGGCCCTTCGAACCACAGTCTGTACGACCCGCTCCATCTGAGGAGCTAGAGACAGCCAAAGTAGGACAGACGTAGGAACCAAACTTTCATGGCTCCTAGTCTCCGTTATCGCTCCTTTCTACTCTACGGCTTTTCTTGGAATGAGGTTATGTGAAGTCTGAAGAAATAGCCCCTGGCAACGCTTTCTCACAGAAAAAAAGTTGCCTTTTTTCCTTCCCCCTCCAACTATTTATGTAATGGAACCACGTTGATACAGACAATAATATGCCATTAACTTCCAGGTCTGGGCAAGGAGAGAATACACCAAGATGAACCGTGGAACAAAACTAAGACACCTGCCCTTAAAATAGTAGACAGAATGCATGCCTCTGATATTCTCATCAATGTGGAGCCAAACTATTTAGTCTGTAGATGTCAGATACATCAGGACGGTTCTAATCTCAATACTATCTGTGAGGTGCAGAACTTAAGAACAATATACTGGCGAATGAATTTCAAAGATCTTTGGGAGAAAACCGAATTCGATCCAATTCATTCAGGGGTAAATAACATCCCTGAAATTTGGAAACAAAATGTAGTCCCATTATGAAGCTCCTGCAGTAATGAACTAGAACAAGATACATAAGAAATTCCAAACACCCCTCTCCACAGAAGGACTTAAGAGGTGTGTTTGAAGGAAAGATCTTAATTCTCTGCTGCCATTCCGAAATCTTCTTTATAAAAGAAAAAAAAAAAAACCCTCCTATACATTGTACATTTATTGAATAAGTCCAAGCCATAAGTATGCGTTGATTCTTCGGTTGCCATGGCAGAGGGAACGGTTTCTGTGTTATGATGGTAGTTGCCATATGTTCAGCTTCAAGTCAACTGATTCCATCACAAAAGGAGGAGAGCGCAGAGGGGGGCTGCACAGCTTCACCTATCCCAAAATTCCAGTTAGCATTGAGATGTCATATGAGCCTCTGTTCTGGGACTGAGAAAGAATAGGGCCACAGCCATGGTTTCAGAGCAAACACATTTGCAAGGGATTCTCACACATAAGCCACTGCTCTAGGAGCCTGATCGGCACCTAACCCAGATGAAGTGTTTATAACTTGCAAAATGGCCCAGGAGGGGATCTTAGTAAAGATTTACAGCCAAAAAGGGACACATTCCTTGGTGGTGGGAGGGGAGATGGGAGCAGTTAATGCCCTCTCTTTGAGAGCAGGGACTGGAGACATGTAGAGGGAATGTGTGAATTTGGGACCCCAAACAAAATTGAGAAGTATTTAATCATAGAAGATAGATCTTCAGCAAGTCCTAGAGTTGGAAAGTGTCTGGACCCTTTGAGGCAACATCTCAGAGGGTGAGCTGGGCACATTCTTGCCCAAACTCCTTCTCTTTGAAGAGTTCCAGGCTGGCTGTTCCATGGTCTGACTCAAGGTAACAATCATGGATGTGGTTACGTTGCCAGTTAGGGTGTGGCTATCTCCACCGTCAGCACACTAATGAGTGTTTTGAATGTCCAAGAGCTTATTTTTTGGTATTCTTCCAGGGTCCTGTGAGCAAATTGGCTATTCACTGGTAGAGGAATTTATTTGTTTCTGGAACTCTATGGCATGCATTATTAAATCCCTGCAGTAGAAATCTAAATGATCCTTGAAGGATCCAGAGCCCTTCCAACACAACCCAACTACAAGGAAAGGCCTCCTGGCACTGAGATGTATGGCCCCAATGACCTTTTTTAATGACTCATATTTTCTTTACTTTAGAAATTCAAAGGAATCTCAGAAACAGAAGACTCAGCCTCGGCATTTACACTATTTTTTTGTCTTTGTCGTGGCTAAATTGTGTGCTGGGTACTTTCTAAATAGACACCATGCTAGGGCTTTTGTTTCTTTATCAGGGCATCAAATTGATAACGAAAAGACAGACAATCCACTAAACAAATGAGCAAAGGCCTTGACTAGGCACTTCACAAAAGAACTCCAGACAGCCAACTAACAAATCAAAGATATACTTAATCTCACCGATAATCAGAGAAATGCAAATCAAAACTATAGTAAGATGCCACTACACGCCCACCAGATTGGCTCAAATTTAAAAGCCTGGCAATGTCAAGTATTGAGGAAGATGTGGGGCATCCAGAAGTCTCATACTGCTAGTGGGAATGCAAACTGGTAACACCACTGTGGAAAACAGCTGGGCATTATCCAATACAATGGAAGAAATGCAAATAGTATGACTTAGTGATCATATGAATGAACTTCAGCCAAACTTTGAAGACATGGTCAACTCGGGGGGAGAGTAGAGCTGTTGTCGGGAAGACACATAAACAGGTGCTTGACCTGGATGGTGGCCACACGGATTTTTACTTGTTATATGTACACACACACACACACACACTCCACTCTCCAGTAAGTTCTATTTAAGGAGAAAAAAAAAAGTTTAAAGAAAAATCTGTATCCAACAGATGCCTCAAGTAGAAAGTCTTAAGTTTGTTTTGGTGAAGACTTTATCCAAAAGCTCGGAATGTAATTCAGACAAGCTTTAGGAACATGCTCCATTCATCTATTCCAACCTTTCTTGGAGCTGCCTGTATTGCCTACCTAACAACTACTTGGGATAATGAGTTTCACAGAGACACATGTAAAGAAAAATTGTAGAGTGGCCAGAAGAAGGGTTCAGAGAGCTAGGGTTCTTTAGGAAGGCGGAAAAAAAAAAAAAGAAGAATTTTCATCCCTTCTTCTGCAAGGGGGCAGAGACTCGGGAGTAGAGGATCCTCATCAAACTGTGTGTTTCCTCTGATGAGCTCTTGTTATGATAATTATTATCACTCCAAAGATGTTGATAATTATATTTAGACAGTTTTTAAAGCAATATTGTATAATATTTCCCCCCGTTTAACACCAGCGTCAGAGCTGATGAATACGCAGTCAGATGAAATGCAGGCCTGCTGGTCTGTCCACAAAGTGTTCCCATCAACCGTGTAAGTGAGTTTTATAATGTATACATTATAGTAGGGGGGGAGGCATACTCTTTTGGAAAGGACCGATTCTTGGCACATAATCAGTTCCCATTGAATTTAAATGACTTTTGGTCCTACACCGATGCTGATAAAATACTTTCAAATGTACAGAATATTAACCAAATGTTTATATTAAACAACTCCTTTCAGGTGAAAATGCGCTCGGCGAAGCGTAGCTCCCTGGAGCAAGTTAGTGAATATTAATGTTCAGCAGATCATAAGGAGCTACAAGTTCTCCAATGTAAGAAGCCGAGGGGGGAGACAAAAGAGCAAGGTTGGTGGATGGGCCCTGCCTGGGGAAGGTACAATCACATTGGACATAACCTCATTGAGATGGAAATGGAGTTTGATGTACTTGCAATCGGGGCTGCCAGGAACTAGGAAGCAAACGCGGGCTGGGGAGGAAGAGCTCAAGGCTCTCGCCTACGCTTCCAAAGTCCACACGCCGCAGACCCGGGCTGGCCTCAGACCTGCCAGGGGCCCCGTCAGCATGGAGATTTACAGGACGCGCCTCATAATTAATACCAGCCAATCGCCGGTTAATCATGGGCCCTGGTTTCGGGTAAGTGAAGGCTGCAAGAAGCATTCAGCCTTCATATTCAGTATTACAGTATCTCAGATCTGCCAAAGCGCACTGTCCGTTTCCAATTATCATTGTTTATCTGCAGGTTTCAGGAAATCACTTGTCTTGTATGGGACACATAAACGTGCAGCAACCACATACATACCGCATACTTCAGAGGGAAGACAGACAGCTTTTATCAACCAGGCTCGAGATCAAAATGAACACTTCTGCGCATCTGGTGATGGGGAAAAGGCCATCCTGGGAAACATCGGATCCAGGGTGATGTCTGGCTCTGAGCAGGATGTCAGTGGGGAATTTGGTCAGCCAGCCCCACTCTGGACGTCTGATCCCCTACCCACAAAATGAGGACATTAACATTTCAGTGTGAAGTGCTTTGGGCCACTTGGAAGAACCATCTCTATAAGCAGAAGGTACTATGTTTTTAACCTACTGTTAATAATGCTGGCGAGATCAACACGTTTAGGTTCTTTCGTCACGGTGGTTACGATCAAATTATATTTCCGACAGCTACTTTTAAAATTAGTAAGGCTAGATCTCAGATTTATTCAAGTTCAGATTGAGGCATGGAAGAGGGAAACACATTGCATTCTCATTTTATAGATCACAGAATTTCAGTCATGAAAAATCCCTTTCAAGACTTTGTATCATGACCTTGGCTGGGCCTCTCCTCTAAATTCTTCTCAACTATTGACTTTCTCTAATTTTCAAACACTATTTCCAGGAAAGCAGAGTATAGAATTTTCCCTAAAATTAAATTCAAATCTCTCCACTGGTATCTTCCATCTACTTGAAGAATCAGAAGCTTGCAGATCCAGAGTGCATAGGAGGCTGTCACCCAGTGGATGTGCTTGGCTGATGAAGTGAATGCTGGGCCCAGAGAGGGTGATGCCTGGCTCAAAGGCAACACAGCTAATGTCCAAGCCAGGGTTATAATCCTCATCCAATGTCTTCCCTACTATGTTAAATCCCCCTTAGGCCAATCAGATATTAATCAAGCGCCCACCATGCCTTCAGCCTCTGCTTGATTGCAAGGTAGACATAAAAGACAATCATCAGCAAACACTGACTGACAATGTGAAGTGAGAGTAGAAAAACAAATAAGCATAAGATTCCCCCTTCTACTCTAAGAATTTACAATCCAGTTGAGAAGGAAAGTTAGAAAGATATATAATAGTTAAATCACAAGATAAGACAATACAGTGTCACCAGACCAGACAAAATGAATTCCAAACTTACAGGAATAGACCAGTGATGCCCAATGCCTTGAAAAGCATCACTCCCACCAAATGGGCCCTATTTAATGAGCAAATAAAGAAAGATTCTATGATCAAATAAGTTCAGGTCACACTGCACACTAACTATACCCCCATCTTACAGAGTCACAAGACACAGTGACATTTAAGTGCTCTGAAAAGACTCCCAGCAAAGGAGTCTACGGAATAATTTCCAGTCTTGTGTTTTTCAGAACTAATGTGATCATAAGACCTTTTCACGGCTTCCAACAGACTTGGCCTTTTCCTACCTCATCTCTAGGACCCTCAACTCCAGCCATATTTGTAAATGCTCTCGCATCTTTACATCTCTTGGCTGTACGTGCAATGTCTGGCCTATGATTCGTTATCTCTACTTGTTGAGAGTGAATACATAAACTGCTATGTGCTACCAAAGAATTACAGGCTCATTAAGCCATCATCTCTGTCCTTTAGGACAGCCTCTCAAATGCTAATGTTTATATAAATCCACTTGGTGATACTGTGAAAGTGAGTTTCTGATGCAGTGTATCTGGGACAGAGTCTGATGTTCTGATTTTCTAACAAGCTCCCAGGTGAAACCAATGCTGCCGGGCCCAGGATCATGCTTTAAGGCCACAAGGAGGTAGGCGCTCCCTCAAGCCAGGGGCAGACACCAGGAAAGGATGTGATTTCACCATAGATCTAAAACCAAGTGCTATGGGAACAACAGGGAGCGAGGGGACAGGATTTATTCTGCCTGGGGAGGGAGGCAGTGGAGGGACGTCTTGTGTCATGAGGAGGGGCTGTTCAGATGAGCTTTGAAGAGTGAGTAGCATTTTTCCAGGTGGAGGAAGGAAGGACACGTGGGTGGAGGGGGCAGCATGAACTAGGTCACCAGAGGAGCACCGCGTTATGGTATGCTCAGGTAGCAGTAAGGGAGGAGGACACGATACTTAGGGGTACAGACAGGTGTGGAGGGGCCGGGAGTCCAGATGAGAAGGGATATTGGACTGGACTGTGTAAAGCACTGCATTTTAAAAGACCAAACGTTTAGTCGCGAGATTCGAGAAATGATAAACTGCTGGGAGAGAAATCCTCGTGGGGGAGTGGTGGCCTTCATGCCACCCTTTCACAGAGCCATGTGGCCAAGGTGGAACCTGTCTGCACCTGGATTTAGCTCTGCTTTCAAATTGTAATGGGATGTCAGAGAGGTTTTCAAAATCCTGTGATTGATAAAGCATAATCAATCCCTTTCACTGGCTGGAGATTAAGCTGTTTTTTAAAAAGCACTTAGCATTTCAAGGGTTCTTTTATAGGCATCTCCACAAATCTCTGAAGCTACACACTTTATTTAGCAGTTACAGACAGACTACCACCGCATACAGGGTTGTATTCTTCCATTCTGTTTCAGACTTTAGTCCAGCTGTTCTGGGATCTTTTATTTTAGCAACTGGAAAACCAGGGCTATTAATAGAGTCAGGCAGCTAATTTAAATCTGATAATGTGCTGACACTTGGCTGCATACTTCGGCACAGATGCCCATGTGTACAATGTGTATTTATTTCTGTACAAATGTGTACACGCATATGGATAAATAATCCCAAATACTATGAAGTCGACACTTAATATTTCACAGCCCCCCCCCCCCGGAGTTATCCTCAGCCTCATAAATAGGACACTCTTTGACATGTAAAAATCACTTAGAAGGTAAGTTAATCCTGTAGACTCAGGAGGCAGGAGTATAAGTACACACAACCCTTCTTCTGGGTGGAAGACAGACCCATAGAAAACCACAATATTCTAGTGGAAAACTTCCCTCTACTTTCCCTCATGTAACTTATCCTGTAGTCAAACTATTCACTAGTAACCATACAGATGTGACATTTTCCTCCTCCTTCTCGCTCACGTGACTCCCGCTGTTGTGTAAGAGCTTGGGCTTTGGAATTATCCTTGGGTTCAAGTTCAAGCTGTCATCTAGCTGTGGGATTTAGAGGAAAATTCTTACCAAAAAGGGCTATTCTCTCATGCACACAGCGGCCACAGTCACTGAAATTACCTCAAAGGGCTGTTGTAAGATCAAATGAGATAACACAAGTGAGTATTTACCAGATGAGTGGCTGCCTAGAGTGAAGGGTCATGGGTGTTTCTTGGATAGGGGCAACAGGAAACTTTCTAATGTGACAAAGATACTGTATATCTTGATGGAAGTAAGGTAATACGAGAGTGTTTTTTTCCTGTCTACTAAGTGGAAGCAATTATTATAATGCCCTCTCTTCTAGATCTAAACACCATCCATTTTTCAAAGTTCACCTCAGACATCATCTCCTCCATGAGGCCTGTGGTAGTTTCCCCAGTCAGAAGAAAGCCCTTTCTCCCACGAACTAACATTCCTTCATTTTGCACTTCTAGATCACTCCGAATCTCCCTGGCGTTAAGGTCTGGCTCTTCATGACTCGATTGTTGGTCCCTTGATGAGGCACATCTGTGTGGTCTTGAGACTCTGCACAGCAGAGAGAGCCACACATTCTTCATCCTTCCATTAAATCATAGTGGAAAGAGTGAATTCAATGTAACCGTACCCATGAACAAGACACATAAGACTGCCCTGAACCCCATTCCAGAACCCCATGTACCTAAAGTCCTCTTCAAGATTTCCATAATTATACTTTCCTTCTGGCTTTGGCTGTTGCTTTCCTGTATATTGACTGGGTTGCCTTGATCTAGTCATGAAATTCTGTGCTATTTCTTGTCAATGACATATGCACACGTTTATGTGGGAACGAGACTTTCCTAAAGACTTGGGGGGAGCAGGGTTGCAAAAAGGTGGCACTCACACCACAGCAGTCCCAAGAGCTGCAAGCAAAGCCGGTCTGTTCTTAAGTGTCCTTGCAGCCACCCTGCCCCCAGAGGTTTTACATTGGCCTTCACCTCATATAGCTGCTCAGCCTTCTACCATCACCTTGTCTTTTCTCCATTTCCTTCTGGATTCTCCTCCTCCATCCCAGGATCAGAAACGAGTACCTTGTTTGTCTCAGGTAGAGAAGGTCAGCCATTATCCTATTGGGTTGAGTCCCAACCAACTCTCGTGATCTCAGAGTCTCATCTTGAATCCCAGCACTTACTGACGTTATTTTTCCACACAAAGCAGCTTCCTCCTCCAAAAGAATTTGGATGACAGTAATGAAGATAATTTTCACCCCTGTTACAGAATGCCCAAACAAAAGCAGAGAGTGGAAAGAATGACATTTTAAAAACTGCAAGCGAAGACTGATGACTCCTTAAAATACACCATAATGAGGGAATGATGACTGAGGGGTCTACCTCCTAAGTCATCCACTGTACTTGCTACCAGTAGCAACGCCATCTAGAAGCGCCATCTTGAGAAGACATGGAAGCCTGGGGTTGAAAACAGGTGGGTTGTTCCAATAACCTTTGAGTTTGTGAGAGTAAGACAGAAGCCAAAATAAATTATTTTTATCTCATGTTTAGAAGGTTCTCTTCTAAGACTTTGCAAGTGACTGAAAGAAAAGAAGAATGCATGTGTGTGACAAGAAGGATTTGTCTAGAACAGCCGGGATGGAAAAGATAGGTTAGTCACATCCAGGAGACCTGTAAACTGGGTACAGCAGTATGAGCAGTGTTCTGGACATGAAAGAGTGTTCACTCGAGAGTTCTATGCTGTTTTCCTAAAACTGAGAACACAGGAGCTATTCCTTGTGGAAGCATCCACCTCTGTTCAAGGCTGGCCAGATAAACCTGTCTATTCTAAATTGGGCCATTCCAAATTGGTCTGTGTTTATTAAATTTATTATCTCTTTTTTTTTAAGTTTATTTATTTTGAGAGAAAGAGAGTGTGCAGTCGCATGCGCATGAGCACAAGTGGGGTAAGGGCAGAGAGAGACAGAGACAGAGACAGAGACAGAGAGAGAGAATCCCAAGAAGGTTCCAGGGTTCCAGCACAGAGCCCTACCCAGGGCTTGAACCTACAGAACGTGAGATCATGACCTGAGCCAAAATCAAGTATCAGACACTTAATGACTGAGCCACCCAGGCGCCCCAAAGTCTCTATTATCTCTTTAACTAAATACATAATATTTTACACACACCATGTTCTTGACACTGCATAAAACACTGAATGTAGTCAGGATATTTTGTCAAACTTAAAGACCAGAAGTTCCCACTTCCAACATTGACTGCACATCAGAATCACCTAGGGAGCTTTTAAACCCATGATTCCCAAGCCACACTTCAGATCGATTAATCAGAAGCTGGGGGTTACCTAGCCCTAAGTAGTTTTTATTAACACTGCCCAGTATTAAGAAAACAATTCCAAAACTTGGGAATAAGCAAAAGGATAACCACATAGCCTTTCAATGTCATGGTGGAGCACTGCTCAACGGGCTCATGCCAAAGACTACGTAATTCCTCAGGGTAACATACCTTCATTTAATTTACTATTTACTCAGCTATTTCACAACTCTGTAAGAGTAGATAATGCCTTCTAGAACAGTGGTTCTCAAACCTTGCTATATAACAGAGTTACCCAGAAATAAAATAAAGTATACAGAAGCCCAGGCTTATTTAAATAGGATACAGTTTGGGTTTCTGTAATTTTGGCAAGTTCCCAGGTGATTACGACACAGGCCCAAGTGTGACAACCTGTGTTGTCTAAGTCTGACAGCAGTGCTATAGATTTGGGTCTGATAACAATGCAAACACATTTTTCCAGTAGAGATGCTAATAATTTCTGCCCAATTCCAAGATTACAGTGCTGTTTTTGCTCCATAGGACATTAACCAGTTTTATGTCTAACCTAGCCATCTTATTCCAGCATTTTTTTCAGGACCTATATCTGTTTGGTCTTTCTAATTCTCTTTGAACGTACCCTGCTGGTTCTCTCATTAAATGAATCAAATAAGTCTTTGGCAAGTACTGACTGCATGACTGTATGAGAGTCAAGTTTTCAACTTTTGAAATTATACTTTGACACCAGGTGATCGAATGTGCATCCAAGACTGAGATTCACTGCTACAGACAGAGGCCAAGATCCCAGGAAGCATCCAAAAAGAAACCACTGTTTTCCCCACACCAACTATAACAAACTAATTATTCCCATCTTTCACGAGTCACACCTCATAATAATAAAAATTAGTATTTATTGAGGGTTTACTATTGCCAAGCACTATTCTAAGAGCTTTGTGTGCATTATTAGCTCTTTTAAATCATGACACAACCCTATAGGATAGGTACTGTCTTCTTCATTAATCCCAATTTTACAGATGAGAAAACTGAGGCACAAAAAGTTTAAGTAACTTGTCCATAGGCACACAAATAATGAAAGATCGAGCTTCGATTCACACCTAGAGAATGTGAACAACATACTTGCTACTGCCTATGCCTTTCATGGCTAAGTCAGGCCACTCTTCAGACAGGAACTGGAAAGATCCATCTTGAGGGTCACTTGTCCAGATTCATGAAGTCCTCATCTGGACACCTGAATTATTTTAAAAACTGAAGGCAAGCCAAAAACTCATACTCTTCCAGTTGCTTTCTCCAACCCCCTAGTAGGAATCATCTTCATAAAGGCAGGTGTCTAACATCTCAAACTGAGTATCTCGTAAACAAATTAGATTGTAAGCCTAATAGAAACCTCAGTTTGTATCCAAGAGGAGACATTCGACATTGTTTGGAAATTTGAAATCCTCGTCATGTGGGTTCCCGAAGTGCAATAACAGAAGTGTAAAAATAAAAGGGAGAAATATTTTAAATTTCCTTCTAATTTAAACTCATATCCAAATTGACATTTGGGCAGGTCCATCAAAAAGCACTTGGTGAGAAATCATCTGTGCACGAAGTGCTTCTTTTTTACCACGAGCAAAGGTCTGAATTGTAAGTAATATTGGCAAGAACAAGCTATAAGTTAAGATGCAAATCCAAATCGAGTGTGCGGTGTTCTGGCTTCAAGCCTGGTAATTGAATTTCCAGTTTATTATCCTTAATGTTTTTTAATGTGAGTTTGCAATTCAAGTCAAAATGGAAAGCTGCTCCTCCAAATCTTTCCCCTGAAGCACTTCCAGGAACAATTTCTTTTCAGAATCAAGAAATGGTTGTGGGTCAAGAGTACACTTTAACTTTTTCAAACTTCAGAAAAGTCTATTCTAGGGATGCACAAAACCATGGGTCCATTGAAGGACACTAGGCTGGAGACCAGGGATTCTAGAATCTGAACCTGGCACTGGGGCTTCTTCTGGAAACAGAAAAGCTAGATACTGTGAGCTGGTTAAGAAGCCGTGTCTCAACTGGGAATTCCAAGGGACGTGGTGTTGACATTTAGGGCCATACACAGTAGATGGGGAATATGTTTCAAATGAAATCTGCTGTTTAAACATACCTGGTTTATCCACATCCAAACGCCTGAGGCCTTTGCTTATAACAGCTAGGCCTTATCAGGAGCCCACTCTCACATTTCTTTTTCTTAAAACTAGGCCTAAATCAAGACTGAGGACTAAATTGCTTTGAACTGGTCTTCTTCATGGTGAATGAGGTTTAAAGGTGTTTGCTATCTTATTGTGATAACAGCAACAAAAACAAGAACTATAAACATAACTTAATGAAGTTTTTACCACATGGCAAGTTATATCCAATTTTATGCATTATTTATTATATAATTAACTCTCATAGTAGGCTTGAAAGGTAGGTTATTGTCCCCCAATTTCATATAGGAAAACAAGTTTAGAGAGCCCAAATGGTTTTCCCAAGGTGATACAACTAAAATGGGGTCTTAGCTAGTATTCACACCCAGATCTGCCTGTTCAGAAGCATGTGCTTTTTATTAATAAGCTAAGGGAGTATATACTTTCATTTTTCTTTCAGAATTATTGAAATATTCATGTGTGTGTACATGTGTATGTTCATGTGTATACCTGTGTGTAAAAAAGAGTATGAAGAGAGCAAAAATGTCCCATAAGCCCACCGCCTACATATGAACATGGCATAAAAGCCCAAGTGTATAACAGTATGTGATGAAAATTAAAAGCATTCCCCAAGCTCTGTCCCCAGAGTAACCATTTGTATATTTTTTATGTGTCCTACAAAGAAATAATATTGTGCATTGGCTAATGAAGTACATATATGTTTCCTCCTCCCATTTATTTTGTTTGGTCCTCTATGTTATTCTCCTCCCTTCAGGGGACAATCCAATATACACTGACATACCCCTTGCTTTTTTTTTTTTTAACATATCTTGGTGCTCTTTCCATATCAGCATTTATGTGTGTGTGTGTGTGTGTGTGTGTGTATTTTTTCAATAATCATTTAGTACTCCATTAATTTATGTAACCAGCTCCCAAAAATGTTAATTCAGATGATATCCTTTTTTTTTGTAATCAAAAACTGTAACACAGTGAATGTTCGTATGCATACATTTCGACACAGTTTTTTTGTGTGTGCATATCTGCATTGCATAAATATGTAGCGGTCAGATTTTGTTCATCAGGGGCCATGGGCATGGTGTAGAATTCCTGTAGACATTGCCAAATTTCCCTCTCAAGAGGCTTCTTCAATTGGCCTTCCCAATGACAGGTTGTGAGTGGTGTCCCTTACTGCGTCCACTCACTTTCGTGTCCAGGTCACTTGAGGCTTCGACCAACATCACGCAGCAGGTAGAACGATGGATGTCACTCCTGTTTCTAGCGTGAGTCAAGACTAGAACCAGGATGTTCCTATTCTAATTACAGAATGCTTGCCTCAAACAAATTACACTCTAAAGATGCAAAGATAAATAAAAGGTCAGTACCTTCTGTTTCTGCCTCTGACAGATGAAGAGAACAAATGTACCTAGGACTCTGTGAGTCAGGGCTCTGGGACAAGGACTTTAATCAAGTCTGGAACCTCCTAAAATACCACTTACTCAGAGTTTGGGACTGAGCCATGACCTTCTATTGTTCAAGGCATTTTCCTTTGTAATAATTCCATGGAAAGAAAAACAACTTGAAAGTTGTATTTATTAAACAGCCCCAAAGGCATTTGAACATCAATTTACATTTTTCTCTTTTATAGGGAAAAAAAACATAGTTAAGTGTAAATGAATGTCAAACATATGGTTTACATTTCCTTTAGGATGCATGTGGGCTTTAAAAACTAATGGAAATACCTTAGGAGAAACACACTCCACAATATGGTGAACCTAAAATACGTAGGACATTCGAAGCAGGTCAACATGGCAGGTTGGTTCTTGTGCAAATGATCTTCTGACCCCTCACATGAGATTTCAAACAAAGAGTCAACTCTCTGAACTCCTTTTTAGGCTCATGACTCAGAGGAATGTATCAAGATACTTCAAAGTTAAGAAGGCCTATACTATTGTTCCCCATCCATTTAATGAACACCTATTCTGTTCTAGGAATCAGAGATAACACAAATAAAAGACAGTCTTTCCTCAGGGAGTTGAAGTCCTAGTGAGGAAACCAGATGAGAAAAGAGAACAACAACAACAACAACAACAACAACATGGGATCAATGGGGTATAACATAGTGTCAGGGCAGTACAAAGAAGGACATTTACCCTGTTTAGGACAGGGGAAGTGGAAGGGAAGCTATCCTAATGGAGAAGACATCTACTTAGAGACCTAGAGGATGAGTAAGAGTAGTTGGCCAAAGAGTTTGCCGAGGACATCACAGCACATAGAGCAGCGTGCACAAGGGCAGAGGCATGTGGAGTTGGCTTTGCAGGAAATGATGGTAGTTCTATTTGACTGGAATGTAGAATAGACTGTGGGGGCAGGGGGGAGGGGAGAGTAGTTAGCAAAAAGACTAGACAGCAAGCAGGTGTCAGACCATGCTAAGGTGTTTGAACTCCATTGGGAAGAACCAATAAGGGGTCTAAGGAGAACGCCTTGGGTTTTAGAAAGATTATTCTGTCCTATATTTGGAAAACAGATGAGAGAAGAGTAGTATCGAGATAGGGAGGTCAGTTAAGGTGTTGTTGCTGAAATTCCACGAGACATGATTGAGGACCCAGACTAAGGGATTAGCAGTGCAGACAGAGAGAGATGGACAGATTCAGAAGGTTAAGACTGAAGGCCTAGGTGTGGTCAAGGATAAAGAAGACTCAGTAGTTACTCCGGGATTTTTTTTTACTTTGAGTTTGGATGTTCTACCTCAGGAATGACTGTGTAACTGGCAGCTGGATAAAAGGTAATGTAGCCTACTAAACACACATACTCACACACACACACACACACACACACACACACACGTGAATTCATTTACTTTGCTTCTGAACATCAATAGAAGGCAACAGAAATGAGACATATTAATGACTTTCCACATCAAATGTTAAATTAATCTGATAATCCTTTAAGAAGATTAAATATTAAGGACACTTTAGCAGACGGTACAATGTAAAAGAGGAATTGCTCCCCAAAATTACAATGGACAATATCACACCCTGGAGTAGATATGAGGAAATGGAAACTCACAGTCACTGTTGGTGGAAATTCATTTTGGTACAACCCAGAAATGTGACTTCTCTGTATAAACCCTAGAGGAACTCTGGCATATACGCACATTTGCAAGGATGTTCACTGCATCCCTGAATTAAAAAAAATCAGACACAATTTAAATTTCTATGAAAAGGTGAACAAATAAATATTTTGTGGTGTACTCATGCAATAGCACAATAGTCTGCTATTTGAATCCATAAACAAGGTTTAAATTTATGAACATGGATAAATCTCAAAAAGATCATTTTAAGTGAAAAATATCAAATTGCTGAATGATAATTACAAACAATATTAAAACAACTGATTGCATAACTTATAAATTCTTATATTTGTAGTAGATACATAAAAGCCTGCCTAGAGGCACCTACATCAGGAAGAAAGGAGAAGTCAAGAATGGGTATTAAAAAGGCTTCCAAAATGTGTGGTTTATTAAACCATGCATTTAGTTTTTCAACCTTTGCACCACCGACATCTTGGGACAGATGAGTCTTCACTGTGGAGAAGTGTCCTGCACATAGCAAGAGGTGTGGCAGCATCTGGCCTCTGCACACTAGACTCAAGTGGCACCTCCCCCAGACATGACCATCAACAGTGTCACACACTTTGGCAATGTGCCCTGGGGGAGCAGGGCAGGCAACATCACCCTGGGTCAAGAACTACTAGTTTAGTAGATTGGCATTTCTTATGTCATTCCTTATACTTTTCTTTAAAAAAAAAAACACCATTTCATAATAAAAGGGGTGAGGGAGAAGAACATTCCTCCAGCTATTGCTTTAATCAACTGTAGCATGTGCTTGGTGCGCAGCTATCAAGATGCGTAACATAGGACCCTATCCCCCAAGATATCTTTTTTTTAATGTTTCTTTCTTTTTTTTAATTTTTTTTTTTTACTGTTTATTTTTGAGAGAGATAGAGACAGAGGTGAGAAGGGGAGGGGCAGAGAGAGAGAGAGACAGAATCCAAAGCAGGCTCCAGGCTCTGAGCTCAGCACAGAGCCTGACACGGGGCTTGAACTCACAGTCCATGAGATCATGACCTGAGCTGCAGTTGGACGCTTAACCGACTGAGCCACCCAGGAGCCCCAATGTTTATTTCTTTTTGAGAGAGTGCAAGTGGAGGAGAAGCAGAGAGAGGAAGACAAAGGATCTGAAGCAGGCTCTGTGCTGACAGCAGAGAGCCCTACCCGACCTGGGGCTCGAACCCATGAACCATGAGATCATGACCTGAGCTGAAGTCAGATCCTCAACCGACTGAGCTACCCAGGCACCCCAAGAATTCTATGTCTAGAAGAAGAAGGCTTGAGGTGGAACAGATAAAGATCCTAAAGAATAAGCTGGGAGAACCTCAATTTTCTCATCTCCAAAGTGAGTATTTTTCTTAAAAAATCCAAGTTTTACCTCCTGGAACTCTGAAATATAGTAAGCATGCAACAAAGGGTAGTAATTATAGGGGCAGCTGGGTGGCTCAGTCAGTTAAACATCCAACTCGGTTTCGGCTCAGATCGCGATCTCACGGTTTCATGAGTTCGAGGCCCACGTCGGGCTCTGTGTTGCCAGGGTGGAGCCTGCTTGGGATCGTCTCTCTCCCTCTCTCTCTCTGCCCCTTCCCCACTCATGCTCTCTCTCTCTCTCTCTCTCTCAAAATAACCTTAAAAAAAGAGTAGCAATTGCACCGCTTGCTGTTGTTCTCATTATTATTTGTATGCACATACTGAATGATGTAAGACAGTGTTGACAACATCCCGTGTGCCCCCTCCATGGCGGGTCTGCCTCTCCCCCGGTGGCCGTAAGGAACAGGACGGCAGTTTGTTCACAGCAACTGCCTGCCGGGTCCTACAATCGCGGTGCAGTTCATAAGCACACGCAGCGTGCAGTCTCTGCAGCATCCTCGCAGTGATGCAAAGGGAGAGAGTGGGTGTCGGCCAAGCAACAAGAAACAGAAGTAGGTACCAGAGAGGTTCTTACACATCCACTTAAATATTCAGTCTTCACGAAATGAAGACCCCTTCCTTCTTTGTTCTGTCTTTCATTTATAGGCCCTACAGGGTGATACCACACCACACTACTCCTAAGAGCTGGCCACTGGCACGCTCCAGTGAAAAAATGATAGCACGTTCTCGTATTGTAGGAAACGTTCCGGAGTCTGGGGCAAACCTGCTTGGTATCTGAGCAGCCCTGCTTGGTCACCAGTCCTAATACTAGTTGATTTTTCTTCCCAAACATATGCAAGGTGTGTTCTATTTTTGTAATAAAATCTTTGCAAGAACCAGAAATTTAGTTTCTGTTACCTCCGGTCACTGTGTTTCACAAGACATTTTTTCTTTAGACTGTTAAATTCAGTACTGAAAATGCTGATATGTACTATGGTCATCTGTGTGCCACATCATTACTTATGCCAAACAGCTGCAAAGTTGCTACAAGAGTGGAAGAAGGAGAGAACTCTTCCCACTGGAGCAACCAAAAGTCCTAGGACGGAAGGAAGCCTCCAAGCCAAATCACAATGAATGGTGGTCTTCGCTTGTACGATAGCCAACGTGGACGAAGGCGAAGCAACAGGAAACAAGGAGCTAGAGAGAGAACTATGATTCTGGTTTGGCCTAGGACACCAGAATCAGGGCACCACAGAATCACTTACTGCTAATGCACTTCACAATTCCTTCAATAATGAATCGTGGAGCACCTAAAAATGAAACCAGCACCTTGCTAGGTACTATGATGTAAATAACCTGGGTCTTTCTGCAGCGCTGAGAAACAAATCAACAATTATGGAGTTACCAAGAAGGGGGTATGGGGAGGGGGGATGTTTACATTCTAGAAATGGAGTAAGAACACCACAGGGTCATCTGTATTAGACTGGTGTCACACAGTGTCACTAGTGGGACTCAAACATGGCCTCTCAAAGTTGGTCCTGTCCATTAACACATGAAGTTACATGACTTCACCGCTTTGTACCCTCTTGGAAGGAACATGACCCACAATGCACCTTCACCGTCCACCCCTTTCATCACAATACATGGTTCCCAAGGACAGACGCTGTCCTAATGGATGAATCCAATTCACAGGAGTTAATTGTTTCCAGAGTTTTTTTCATGTCCTGAAATACACAGTATCACAATGCGCTGAAGGAAAAGGCTGTGAGGACAATCTGCATTGCTGCTAAATAATCATTTTCACTGGGCTTTATCTGGGCTGCACATGCCTTTAATCTGCTTTTAAAAACATTAAAACTCATTGAATATACTTCTAAAAATGAATAAGGCAATAGAAAAGGAACGCATTAATGACGATTCTCATAACCTGTTAAAATTTTAACCCAGTTTGTTATTTAGTGTACTGTGAATCAAATTAATTACAAATATTGGTACTGACAACGTACGCATAATTAGTTTCTAATCTTTACTGCTTTAACACAGTCGAGGTGCAAAAAAAGACTTCTAAGTGCTCTCTGACTATATTAATAGACTGCTTAGAGGTAAACTATTGTAATTTATATGCATTTTATTCACACATAACTCTCTGACAGCTCTCTTGTGATACTTACCAATCCAGGGCCAACAAGGATTGAAATGGTTTGGCGAGGGGCGCCTGGGTGGCGCAGTCGGTTAAGCGTCCGACTTCAGCCAGGTCACGATCTCGCGGTCCGTGAGTTTGAGCCCCGCGTCAGGCTCTGGGCTGATGGCTCAGAGCCTGGAGCCTGTTTCCGATTCTGTGTCTCCCTCTCTCTCTGCCCCTCCCCCCGTTCATGCTCTGTCTCTCTCTGTCCCAAAAATAAATAAACATTGAAAAAAAAAATTAAAAAAAAGAAATGGTTTGGCGAGCACTTACCACAAATGCAAACTAGTATCTACCAAGAGATGATGTGATTTTTAAAGAAACGCCAACTTTCCAAGCATATGGTTTTCAAAGGTGAAATTCACCCAAATATACAGGATCGGTGTCCTACTTGTATTGAACGGGCAACAACCACTATTCTGTAACCTGTAAATCTAAATAAGGGCACTGCCAGATAATAACTAAGGCACCCCCAAATCTACTTTGATGCTGGAGGGCACTTGAGATTGAGATGAACCTCTTCATTTTACAGATGGGAATACAGAGAATTATCAGAGAAACTGTGTCTTATCAAAGTCCCACCCACTGTAAAGTCTGTCAATTTCTAGTCCAGTGATCGATCCTCTGTGCCTCGTGGGCATTCCAGGTGTCCCTTTAGGGCTTCCTAAGTGTGCTGTGAGACAAAAACAAAACAAAACAAAAAAAAGGAGCGGGGTAGCATCCTCTAGATGTGATTGACGGGCAAGTAATAAGATCCTTTCCATAAGTCACATCTTGGAATTTCATCACTTTTAATTGTTCTTCAGGGATATTACAAGATTTTATATACTATTTTTTCTAAAATTTCCTGTTGATAAAATAGTCCTTATAGAAGAGCTTCAATCATCAGTTAGCACCTTGGTAGGAATGCTAACAAAATAAGGACAGAATTGCCATGAAGTCACTGAACAAAGACAGGTAGGATGTTCGAATGCACAGAAAAGGAAAATGATTTGAGCCAAGTGTAAGGAAGAACCTTCCTACAATCAGAGCAAAATCAAATGGATGGAGGCAGTGGATTCGCCATCATTGGATGTGTCCAGGTAGCAAATGGCCTCATTTGTCAAGGAGGCTATATAGATCTTTTGAGAATCAGCTAAGGGTTGGCCTACAATAACTCTTAAGTTGCTCTCTAACTCCCAGATCTCCCTATGCATTGAAAACAAAATTTACAAGGTAGATGCTTAGAGAATCGAGGGTGGCTTGAGACAAAAACGGGGAAGACACCAAAGATAAACTCTATTTACTTCGTATTTTTTACAAAGTAAGATTGCCTGGAGAACAACTGAATAAAGAGAGAGAAGACCTACTTGAAGCCACGGAGTCCCTTACCATATCCTATTAAGTGGCATCTAAAAGTGAGGGCTGTGAAACATCTAGATCCCTAAGATATCGCTGAGACCTCTAAGTCCCGAACATCTTTCAGAGTCACAGACCATGAAGCTGCTTTCAATTCCCATCACTTCTGTAAGGAGGCGTTAAAATACAGACTTTATTATTTTAACTAGGAGTAGGCAACAACAGATTTATTCCGCGGACACTAAAATCGGATACATTATTGTTATTATATACATTACACGTTACATACATTATCATTCTATTTCTCTAACCCTTCCTCCAAAGGGATTATGAGTTTTGTGTTTTAGAATTCTATATAGATATGCTTGGTGCTGTGAAAAGCACATTAATTAATTAATGTCAGCAAGTATGCATTTATTTATTTCGAATTAGCAAATGTGTAGAAAAGCTCATCACCTTTAATCCAAGACATGGTCGGGTCTCCTGAATGAACTGCCACTGTAGAGCCCAGCATAAACTACAGGTCAGAATTCCCCAGGAAGTGTGCCACGCGCGGGTTACAACCAAGGGTGGAAATCAGTTTGGAATTTGGGAAACCTAAAAGTAAACGAATAAAAACCTATGGATTCCAAATTAGGTGCAGGACCTTGGATGGAGTCCATGGAAGCGACGGTTCCAGAAACGTGGCTTCAAAAGCATCCCAGTTAAAGTCACCTCCAGGTGACAGTTATGCCAAGAATCTGACCCAGTCGTCTAAGTGACCAGGTAGACTTGAGGTGGGGAGTGCCTCCCCCCCAGCCCTGGTTCTGTTCACCCATTTGGCTACTATGCTGTTACATTCATTGAGTACAATGATGCGAAAAGCTTGGGGGCGCACTATTCCTGGTAACTCCAACACCATTTTGCTTTCTGTGACTAAACATTTTATCTTATGTTCCTTTAAGCTAGAACTGGAGGGATGCGGGACACTCCTTGTGTTTTCTTACCCTCCAAGGAATTTTAAATCGTGTACCCAGTTTGTACTTCAAAACGATTCCATAAGGCAGAACATTTCCCTGACCCTGGCTTGATGAGGGTAAACTGAGAAATGTTTTTTTGTCATTTTTAAACAGATGTCCTTTTCTCATGTGCTTCCTCTTCCCTTTCTTCCTCTCCTGTCCCTTATCTCTACTTTCACTAGAAGATATCAAAAGAAATTGTCATCATTTCACGGGAGCATCTTTAATGAGGCCGCCACTCACGTGTCATGAAAGCTAACTCCAGGCTCACCTATGCAGAAGGAGTTCCAATACCACTTGAGCCTTGCAGCCAAAACGCCATAAAAGCACCAGGCATCTGAAATAACAATTACTTAAGATATTTGGCATATACTGTTGTCCTAAACATGTCGCTTCCTAAGTGCTCATTTATCAAGAGACCTGCATAAGCAGCAGGTGCCAAACAAATGCTACAGAGGAATATTTCCAATATGCTGAACGATGGTTCTTGTCCCCCAGTGAAGGCTACCATGGCTGAGCAAAAAAGATGCTGAGTTGTCTGAAAAGTCACTGAAAAGTCACATAAGCCCCATCTGAGCATCCAACGCTATGTTGTTACCATCTTCTGTTCTTTCCAGAAAGATCTGCAAGGCAGGTGAGCTGAGGACCGTAACAAACTGGATTAGCATGGAGAGCTTTTTGCCCTATTTATTGAAATTAAATGCTAATTGGTCCCAGAGCTGCAGACAAATCTGAGATACAAAACAGTGTAAATCATGGGCATTTCTCCTTCTACTAGTCTGAAGTCTCCTAAAAAAAACCACAGGTGCTGGCCTATATAGTAGGGATGCTCTTTCTTGAATTATCGAAGGAAGGAAGGAAGGAAGGAAGGAAGGAAGGAAGGAAGGAAGGAGAAATTCCCCATTTGGGGTAGGATTTTGGTTTGAAAACTAACTTCTAGCCTACCAAGAGCTGTTACTGATCACAGTACTATTCACAATCAAATATTATTTAGTTCAAACTACAAATCTCATTTGGGCACCTGGAAGGTAACATCTCCCACTTTTGGCTGCCTTATTAACACCTCGGAAGTTTCAACTATTCCCCTAGTTCCTTTGAGGGTGGATACTTTTATCCTCAGTTTTCAGGTAAATAAGTAAGCTCACCCAATAAGATGGGATCACCTTAGTTTTATGTACTGAATGTGTGTGTTCCCCAAAATTCATCTACTGAAACCCCAACCACCAATGGGATGGTATTAGGAGGTGGAGGCTTTGGAAGGTCATTAGGTCATGACTGTGGAGCCCCCATGATACGATTAGAGTCCGCTGGGAAAGACCCTCTTGCCTGCAGCCTTTTGACAGCCACTTGGCCACATAACAATGGGCCTCGCACCTGTAACACTTCCTTACCGAGACATGAAGAGTCCTCACAGCCTGTGCTGGACTTCCCACCTTACGTGGGAACATCTTTCCCTGCTTCACCCTCCTCCATTCCGCTTAAACGTGTGTGTCACATGGCACACACTCAACCACATTGCTCTTTCTGTCCTCTTCAGGGAAGGAACAAGGTCCCTCTGCTGCAGGACAAGATGGGTACGGGCAGGCCAAATGCCCTGTGTCAGCCGGTGGGAGGGACCACCGAGCGTGGGGGACTGACATCCACCACTGAAGCTGATCTTACTCTGTCCCTCTTCTATGTGAGTAAAGCGTAATCTCCATCCAGTGCTTCGCTGTATCTGTCATTTACATCACCTGGCAGATGGCACTTTTGTTACAGCAGCCGAAACTGACAAAGGCACCTTCCTCGGGATGAAAAGAAGAGTAAATGAGTTTTACTGAGAATGTCGTCTTCAGTCCACTGGTGGTGGCTTCTTGAAGTATGAGGCTGAGAAGAGAAGCGGCATCCAAGTTCAAGGGAAAGGAGAGGGCTGAGTGATGGACAATGTCCACCATGGACGCTGAAGAGGACGGTGGCAAGAAGGTGTGCCGAATTTTGCTGATCCTAATTGAAAATTATGCCCCACTCACTCTACTCTTCTGCCTCTCTAGTTTATTGTGGGAAGGAACCATCACTTTCCTTTAATCCTCCAGAACTGAACTGAAGCACACCTTTGGTGCGCCATGTGGATTCAACTCGTTAAATTGAATTAAGCAAAATGGTCTTCCCTCTGGGCTAGATGGCAAAGAACATGATGCTATTATGGTAACAAGAGCGATAAGAACAAGACCACAAACGTTTCGGATTTTATGAGAAAGGTTTGACTCTAAGACATACAAATTCTCCATGATGTACAACCTTACGTCCCCAGCGGAATCAAAGGAATTTAATAAAATAGCTTTCTTTCCCATGGAATGAGCTTCCCCCCCCCACTTACTTTTAGTTGAAAATCAAACTTGAATGCTGTGTCTTTTCATGCATCTTCAAGATTTATTCATGAGTCACAGCTGAATGCTCTGTGTGTTATATTTATGTGAACAAACACACACTTAAAAAAAAAAAAAAGAATCAGTTCCATTATCTAGATAGATGTGTGTTTGTCAGCATCTGAGAGAATATCCATCCTGGATGGTGTAAGTATTCAGCCACTCTTTTAAAAACATCAGTCAGGCATTTGTAAGACATATAACTACAGCATAAGCAATGACCTTTAGACGTGTCTCCCCTCCTACTATCTACACACTGTGAAACAGAAACAAGTTGATATTGAAAATCTGGGTAATATCAGTTTAGAAGCTATTTATTTAAAATTTATTCTGCTTGGTGCACCAACCATAATTTTATTAACAATGGCAATGTATTGAGACATTATTCAAAGGAATTCTAACAGGTATTCATTCACCCCGCCCCACTATCCTCAGTGTGCACATGTACACGCATGTGTGCATGCACACACCTTTTCAAAAGAATCACAGGGCTCTGCTTGTTGGTTGGTTGGTTGGTTGGTTGGTTGTTTTTTTTTAATCTCCCTTCTTAACAAAGGATCCTACCATCATTTAGAGTCTTGGTAACATTTTTTTCAATTAAATTTCTAAAACCCTATCCCAGGTATACAGTGTCTTCAAGAGACATAGCTTTCACAGGACTATACTCTACAAGCCTTGTGATCTTTCAACTGACTCAGCCACGGTGATTAATTTACCCTTCCATTCTCTAAAGGGCAAATGGCACTTAGAACCAAAACAAGGGTGCCTGGGTGGCTGGTTCGGTTAAGCGTCCGACTTCGGCTCAGGTCGTGATCTCACAGTTTGTGAGTTCGAGCCCCCGCGTTGGGCTCTGTGGTGACAGCCCGGAGCCTGGAGCCTGCTTCAGATTCTGTCTCTCCCTCTCTCTCTGCCCCTCCCCTACTCACACTCTGTCTCTCTCTCTGTCTCAAAAATAAATAAACATTAAAAAAAATTAAAAAAAAAAAAGAACAAAACCACAGAGCTTTATTTTGTGCCAGTATTTTCTCTAGGGTTTTTCCTTAGGTGTAAGTCATGTTACATGGGTGCACCAAACTTAATTCTTGCCACTGCTCCTGTTAACTCTGAATGTCTCCCGACATTAATAAAAAAGCTGGTGGCAGAAACACTGTTAACACCGCTTCATTAAAAAAAAAATTAATTTGGAATATAAACTTTTGCAATTAATCAGGCGTTTGCCAGCTGGTCCTTTCATATCATTCGCCTTTCAAAAAAAAAAAAAAAATCCACTGACCGGAAGAGTACTCTGCCTTCCTCACAACAGAAATCGTGACACGATTTCTCTCTAACTGCCTGAACATTTTACAGTGCACATGTGTGAGCAGCCATGGATCATCCCCAGGCTGAAAACATAACAGAGTCAACATGTACTGTTTCACAAACCAAGCATAAACCTACAAATGATCTTGTCTCATCAATGACTAGTTTCCTGTGGCTGCTGTAACAAATTACTATACGCTGGGTGGTTTAAAAAAAAAAAAATCACAAAATTATTCTCCTATAGTTCTGGAGGTCAGAACTCTGAAAAGAGTCTTACAATGATTAAAACCAAGGTGTTGACAGAGCTGGTTCCTTCTGAAGGCTCCGAGGGGAGAATCCCAACCCTGGCCTTTTTCAACTTCTCCTTAGTGGATACCTGTATTCTTTGGTTTGGGGACCTTTTCTCTCCTTCTTTAAAACACATCTCTCTAATAATCTGTTTGTGTCATCACATTGTCTCGGTCTTCTGAAGTTGTGTCTCCCTCCTCTTCTTTCTTTTTTTAAAGTTTATTTACTTCGAGAGAGAGAAAGAGAACGCACATATGAGTGTATGAGTGGGGGAGGGGCAGAGGGAGAGAGAGAGGGGCAGAGAGAAAATCCCAAGCAGGCTCCAGACTCAGCTCAAAGGCCAACGCCGGGCTCAATCCCATCACCATGAGATCATGACCTGAGCCGAAATCGAGTTGGACACTCCCACCCAGGCACCCCATCCCCTTTTCTTATAAGGACACTTGTGATTACATTGAGGGCCCACCCAAATAATCCAAGATAATCTCCCCCATCTCAAGATCCTGCAAAGTCCCTTTTGCCATATAAATTACAGGCCCCAGAAGGTGAGACCTAAATATCAGGGAGCCACATCAACTAACTGTTTAAATAAGTGGAACTGGGGCGCCTGGGTGGCACAGTCGGTTAAGCGTCCGACTTCAGCCAGGTCATGATCTCGCGGTCCGTGAGTTCGAGCCCCGTGTCGGGCTCTGGGCTGATGGCTCGGAGCCTGGAGCCTGTTTCCGATTCTGTGTCTCCCTCTCTCTCTGCCCCTCCCCCGTTCATGCTCTGTCTCTCTCTGTCCCCCCAAAAATAAATAAACGTTGAAAAAAAAATTTTAAATAAGTGGAACTTATTTAATAAAGATTTTTTAAAAATAAAAAAAAATAAGTGGAACTAGAATTTATTTCTCTTTTAAGATTTTCTAACATATATTTATTTTTGAGAGACAAAAGAGAGCACGAACAGGGGAGGGGCACAGAGAGAGGGAGACAGAACCCAAAGCAAGCTCCAGGCTCTGAGCTGTCAGCACAGAGCCCAACGCGGGGCTTGAACCCATGAACCGTGAGATCATGACCTGAGCCAAAGTTGGACACTTAACCCGACAGAGCCACCCAGGTGCCCCTGATTCCTCTTTTAAAATAATGCATTACTCAGAAACAATATATGGAATAGAAGCAAAGAAGGTAAATCTAACCTGTAACATCAGGCTCAGTTCTTGACATAGTATTTTAAGCAGTTTCTTGGAAGTAAATAAAGATTAATGTTACACAATTAAGAATATGGAAGCAGAGCCTATGGACCAACAGGGCTTTTAGTTGCAAAAGTACCAATCCAACTTCAGCTAACTTCAGCTAAGGAGAAAAGAAATTGATCCAAGCATTGATAAATCAATGGGAGGTTAGATGGCTCAGCTCTGACTTTGGGAAGAAACCACGAGAGGCTGAACATAAGGAAACATGAGTTAGGTTATGCAATAGGAACAGGTGGATAGGTATGTTTCTGGACTTTTGCTAAAGATGCTTGATTGAGGTGCTAAGCTTAGGGTTTTGTCCAGCAATATGCCTTCCTGGTAAGGTGGGACAAGTCACTTAAAATCTCAGCCTCAGTTTCCCCATGTGTAAAGCGAATAACGTAAGAGTACTCCATACATTATCATGAGCATCAAATGAGATATTACATATAAATTACTTAAACAGCACCTGCCTGGCACATACCGTTGAAAATAAATGGAAGAAATCGTCAACTCTTATTATTCTTATAGGCCCAACCATGAATAATCTCTCAGCTGCCCTTGAGACTTTGCCTCTCTTTCCCAAGTTTCAAACCTCTGAATGGGGTCACTTGAATCCATCGTTCCTCAGCTCTCAAGGGATGGAAACAAGAAAAATCTTTCCCTTTATTTCCATAGGGAAAGCAGAGTCCTGTCTCATCCATTGAGTAGTGTCCTTCTAAATGAGAAGACGATCTGGGGACTGAGTTGAAGATAAAGGAAAGACAAATGGCCCCACAGCTGATGTTGACAGGTATGAGGCAAAATCCAATTTAGAACAGTAGAGGCCAATTAAAAGTAACGTGGGGCCAAAGGACACATCTAGTGGGACAATCCAATGACCAATTGACCATTCCCTCTACTTTCTCCTGTCACCTCAGTGACCTCAGCTCATTTTCTTAATCCTTATTTACTTGGTTTCCCCTTGATGACAGTTTAATGCTCCATTTTGTTTTGGGGGATATATTTTTAAAAAGTTAAAACACTAGAAAATACTAATATAATTTATGAAAGTCTATTGCACATGTAAATTGGACGCTTTTACTTTGGATAAATATTGGGTTTTTTGTTGTTTTGGTTTTTGTTTGTTTTTTTGAGTTTTTATTTATTTATTTTGAGAGGGACAGAGAGAGAGAGAGAGTAGGGCAGGGGCAGACAGAAAGGAAGACAGAGAATCCCAAGCAGACTCCATGCTGTCAGTGCAGAGCCAGACATGAGGCTCAATCTCACGGTTCATGAGATCACAACCTGAGCCAAAATCAAGAATCAGGTGCTTAACCGACTGAGCCACCCAGGTGGTGCTGGATAAATATTGTTAAAATGGAGGCATTACAAATTTGGAGATGGGCCACACGCTGGGGGTTTTTGACAATGATCAAAGGAAACTTTACATTCATCCGAAATGACTTTATTATCTTATTAAAACATTTAAGTTGAACTTGAAGCAAATACTGACAAATTTTAACAGCAGTTAATTCTAGGTGATGAAAACAAATGTTAATTACATTTTTCCAGTTTCTTAATTTTTTAATTTCTCAAAAATATTCATACCAAGTTAAAGCATAACAAAATAGAAAACAGACACAAACATGTTTTAAAAGCCCAAGTATTTAGTAATATGTACAAACCTATAAAGTGGAGAGGAGATAGAATTCTTTCCAGTTGTACGAAATGGAATTTAATAAAGAGTGCATTAAGTTCATTGTATTTGGTCCAATGAAAACAGAAAAGTCGTACAAACATGAAAAAGACCACACAGCATGGAAGAGGGAAAAGTCTGAATAATAATCACTCCAGTTTGGCATTGCAACTCGTCTTTGTTCTACTCGGACACAAAGGCCAAGGGCTCTAAGGAAAAGTGGACTTTTCCTAATGTGCTCAAGTGGAAAACTACTGCCCATGAATACAGGTAGCCAACAGGCCCTGGTCAGTGGAAGACTTCCTGACGAAGGCAGACCAGGGAGAGAAGCAAGGCAAGAAAGGCCATAATTCATTAAACGCTCTACCACAAAGATCATTAAAACTAGAACTTCAAAGGGGCTAATCTTCCCTGAGTGCAGATTAGAAAACTGAGGCCCACAAAGAAGTGACCAGCATTGCTTAACCAGCATGTGGAAGCAAAGAACTGGAACCTGGGTCTTCTGACCCCCTGGACCAAGGAATATGAGCTCTCTTGACACACAATAAGGGACTTTGGCACCTGAGCCCTGCCCACCTTCCAATGCCAATCTCCTACCATGATCCCATGTTCTAGTTTGGGTCCCCTACCAGAGCGACAATCTCTCATTTCTCTCTACCTTCGCACAGATGTTTCTAGTCAATGGTCAGTAGAGTTCTTCTCATCCTTCAAACCTGAGCTCCTTCTTTTGATTCCCCCTAACTCCCAACTTAAGCTGGGTTCCCTCCTTTGTACTCCCATAATATCCATTACCTCTCCTTGTCATAACACTTAGCATTTCCTGTGTTCCCTCCCCACCATACTGTGACCTCCCAGGAAAGAGAACACATCTCTGTGCCTTGTCAAATTGAGGGATTTATTGCCAAGGTCCTTTTGCACTGTTAAGTCTAGTGACCTTCCTAGAGAGAGACAGCATGAAAGGCATAGCCACAGTGATGATTATGGGCACCACCGGCTCTAACACTCTCACTATGAACTCCACCCTCCTTTCTAGCTCTGATGGAGGTACCTCTTCTGCTTTGAAGTCTTTTCCTCATTACCTCAGTTTGCAACACTTTATTGGACATGTAAACATCCCAACAAGATGGCTGTCACTTCCTTTTGATGTCTCTTCAACTAGACTACTAATTGCTTGAAAGCAGGATCCACAAGTGTCACTTACCTATGCCTCTCAGGTCTTTTATGCAAAAGTATGCAATAAACACTTGTAGGTGATAATTCTGTTACTAAAACAATGTTCCATAGTGGCTCTGTTATTAGTGGTGCCAGGTTAAACAATAACAAGTAATTAAAAGTGTGCTTGTGTCATCAAGCTTAGGAATCAGTTGATCTAATCAAAGTAAAAGTGAGTCCCTACTAGAAGCCTAATGTGGCACCAGGCTAGATGGCAGTAGAGATGGTTCTAGAGTCCTGGGCAGGGAGTTGGCTAGGGCAGAGGAAGGAGACAAAGCAAGGAAGATGTCTTATTTATTATGAATTTGTAAATATCATTTGTATGATGACTTCTTATGTGCTATAGACCTGTTGCCTTTCCTGTTGGGTCTGGTTGAGTCACTGTTGACAGTAAATCACATAGCTGCCAATCTCCATTGTCTTGCCTCTTTTGACTGGTCAGGAGAGTTCACAGGCTCTTGCTCTCCTGGTGCCCTGTGTAAGCTGTCCTGGTGTCAGAGCCATGTTGCCTACTGCCTATCTTTGTCCATGCTCAATAATGTGGACCTTCCTAGAAATATAGAAAGGAAAAGGCATAATCATAGGTGGCATAAAATGATTGCATGGATCAAGTAAGTAGGAGAAAACTGGGACAGTTAAACAAGTCTTCTCAGAGCCTTTAGTGTGCAGATAATGCTTCCAAGGAGGGTCTAAAATTTGTAGACCTTCCCACATTTAGCCGATCCCACAACATTTTTTATTAGATTATTTTGTAAGACTAGTGTTCTATGAAACATACTTTGAGTAATACTGTGTTAAATCAGATAAAAATCTGCTAATATATTACAAGCTTATCAGGTTAAGCAAATTAACAGAACATGAAGGGACAGGAGAGAGACAGTCACCCACCATTAAAGTTTGTTGTGGGGTTTTGTTTGTTTGCTTTTCTTATTTTTTAACATGTATTGTGTGATCTACCAGCTAGAAAATACTGTTATTGACAAAGAAAACTCTTCCCCCATGAAATAATTTTATGTTCTAACACCTCTGTTGATTCCTGACTCCAACGTTTCCCCCTTTGAGAGGATCCACATTTATAGTCTGACTAAGTCTAATTTGATTGGTAGCCAGTTTAGCATTCTGGGGCTCTGTGAGAGACTTGGTTCTTGAAAGAAACGAAGCCCTCAGCATGTGTTGTTATCAGTGGCTAAATGATTGCGTGAATGGTGTAATAGCTTTCCATATGTACACTCTGCTTCGATTTCCATAATAACCCTATTCAGCCCTCCCTCTTCCCCATTTAAAAAAAAATCACTGGTGTTTTTAAGGGACTATACTGAGAACAAAACAAAGAGACTCAGAAAACTGAACTTTGATCACTGATTTTGCCCCTGAAAACTAAATTGTAACTGTCCGAGTAAACTTAATGCTCGGATCTTCAGTCCAAATTTTCCCAAGGTCAGCAGCATCTTTCTGGGATACCCAGAGCTGAGCCTCTCGTATGTACTGTACACGGAGGTGTGCTAAGCAACATCCGCGGGCAGCAGGTGCTTAGAAATCACCCTGTTCCCCCACCACACCAATGATGTAGAGTAAAAAGAAGCAGTCTGTTTTTTTTTTTCTTATTTATAAACTTTTATTAAACTGAGTTCAGTAGAAACATTCTGTTTTGAAATAAATCACAAAGTGCAAGATATTCCTTATTATTAAGTAATATTACCTGAAAATGTAAATAATATGTAGTCTTTGAGCTTGGAGTTTCATACGAACCCGTACTATCTGTTATCTGCTCGGAGTTCGTGTTTACTATGGACAATTGCGTTCACACCTAGCGAGGTTTAGTCCTTTTCTCAGTATTATTTGAATTTTTTTTAACCATACTTACTATGGAAATTTCTAGATAAAGCTTAGAGTGATTTTCTTATCTGATTAAGGAATAATATACAAACACTATAGAGAGGCTGGCTGCAAATCTTGCATAATGGCAAAAACAAACACCGTTCTGAAGGAGTAGAGATAAAGAAAAAATGGAAAACAGACTTCAAAACGTGTCACAGAGAATAAATCCCTCCCAAGAAATATGCTCTCTTCTAAACTTCATATTTATAACTTTGGAAACACATTTTATCTCAAGCAGAAGCAGTACAGCAAATGCATTTTCCAAGGAAACACATAAACTTACACACACCAACTTTTAAACTTTATGGGAGCACTTCTAGAAGCCTGGTATAAAGATCGTAGCTGGCAAAATAAAGGCTTGGGGAGGTATTAATTGGACCCAATGGGTCTTCCTTTTTTGGGAAAAGAGACTCTAAGATAAGAGTCTTCTCCAGGCTCATTATATGATTTCTGATCCTGAGTTTTAGTGGCCAATATCATTCTAACATCTTTATAAAATGTTTAGTAACTTCTTGCTATTATCAATAAGGCCACGTGTATCTGCCTCAGTGTAGCCTTCAAGATCCTCCAGAATTCAATATTACCTCCACAAGCCAATGTCTGCCTCTCATCATCTCCTCCTTCTGCAGTCTCAAACCTTCCCTCCAAAGGATCTACTCACTATTTCCAATCATAGGCCAGCATACGGCAATCAGCTCTCTCAGTTAATATGTGTCAGTACAAGGCACAGAAAGCCCACTTCAGAGAGGCATTTAGTATATCATGTAACTAAGAAGTTCAGAGTTGGAGTAGGCTTCAGTATGATCTGGAGATGTCCTCCATTATTTTTCTTGGACTCCCTTGAATATACCCAACACTGTGTTGGCATCATTCTAAAAATGGCTTCTCTCACGCAGCCGTTCTGGGCCTCACTTCTGCACACTATACTGATAGGAACACTGAATTAATTAAAGAGACTAAAGTAATTGCCAAGGCCTGGGGATGAAGAGTTAGGAGTGATGGAATGATGACCGGCTTAGGCCATGTGATCTGCTCCTAGAAGTAAGAGTGGAGTAAACTTCCCAGAACCATGTAGATCCATAAACAAAGCCAGGGACTCCTGAGAGGGGTAGAAGAGGAAATGTTCAGAGAGGTCGAGTACCTACCACTTCTCCCTCCACATGCCCTTTCCCTTCACTCTTCTTGTCAATCAAACTTTGATCATCCATCCTTTGAGGCTCAACTCATATACAACCTCTCCACAAAAGACTTCCCCCAAGCCACTAGGTTTTTCCTCCATCCACCCAGTAACACTTGACAGTCCATTCTATATCACTCAGAGTACTGATGTATATACATAACTGAGTGCCTGTTATTTATGGATAGAGTATTTTATTCTATTATGTTTTCAAGGCACTTTGAAGTCATGAGCATTGCCTTTTATTCACATCCTCCCCCACATAATTCCTAGTCCAATACTGAGAACAAGGTAGTTCCTTGTATGAGATAATAAAAAAACAGGCCAGGAGGATGCGGAAAAAGAAGATCTCTTTTGCACTGCTGGTGGGAATGCAAACTGGTGCAGCCACTCTGGAAAACAGTATGGAGTTTCCTCAGAAAATTAAAAATAGAACTACCCAACGACCCAGCAATTGCACTACTAGGTATTTATCCAAGGGGTACAGGTATGCTGTTTCGAAGGGGCACGTGCACCCCAATGTTTATAGCAGCACTATCAACAATGGCCAAAGTATGGAAAGAGTCCAAATGTCCATCGATGGATGAATGGATAAAGAAGATGTGGTATATATATTCAATGGAGTATTACTCAGCAATGAAAAAGAATGAAATCTTGCCATTTGCAACTACGTGGATGGAACTAGAGGGTATTATGCTAAGGGAAATTAGTCAGAGAAAGACAAATATCATATGACTTCACTCATATGAGGACTTTAAGAGACAAAACAGATGAACCTAAGGGAAGGGAAACAAAAATAATATAAAAACAGGGAGGAGGACAAACCATAAAAGACTCTTAAATATGGAGAACAGTGGGTTACTGGAGGGGTTGTGGGAGGAGGGATGTGGTAAGGGGCATAAAGAAATGTACTCCTGAAATCATTGTTACACTATATGCTAACTAACTTGGATGTAAATTAAAAAAATAAATTAAAAAAAAAAAAACAGGCCAGTCATAAAGGTCAACTTTGATCACACTGTTATGTTGCTCAAAATTCTATGGCTTCCCATCACCTATATGGTGAATTTGCCACAGCATAGCAAATTTGGCAAGATGGTATTTTTCAGTCTGTAACTCCATTTCTTTCCTACCAGCTGGTTTAGGCACCACCAATCACCCATTCCCACTCCCTTTAAGTCAGGTAGGCCATTGCCACACATATTGCCTCAGGAAAGGGAAGTGAAACCAGGAAGAAAGGGTGGCGGGGGGGGGGAGGCAGTGTTCCTTTTTTTGTTTCCCAAAGGTGCAAATCCTTAGACATTTCAGAAGGTATCAGATGGCCTGGGAAAATATTTGGGAAAAACACTGTGAGAGAGATCAGGGCCTAGTTTGCTACCTCCAATTATAAAAGACTTCCCTGAGTCGAAGAGAGAGCTTAGACACAAGTGGAAAGAAATAAGAGAAGAGAGATCAGACAGGGTCCAGAGAAAAAGGATCAGCACATACGGGCCACAGGAACATAGGTCATTTCAGCAGAGAACCCCACCAGGAACATTCACTGTGGCAGCTGAGTGGGTAGCCCATAGGTTCCTGGTTCTAGCCCACTGAGTGCCCTCCAGAGTCACTGCTTCAGAGACTCTGCCCACCTTGCTTACTTCCGGTTTCTGGGAAGGATTTCCCTTTGCCAGTAGCTGGTTAGCTCTGCCTGAAAACTGACTAGACCTGATACCCAAGATTTTGCCCAGTCTTTTTCTACATGTACACAATTCTTGCTCTTGTTTCAAGAGGAAATTTCTCTATAATGATGGACAACTATAGTATCAAGGGTATAAAAGGTGAAGCCTGGACATCTGAGGGGTGTACTGGTGGTAAAGGTAAAGCATCTCCACCATAACCTTTACCTTGGGAAAGATTGGGATAAGTGAGGGGTGGGGTCTGTTTCTCACCAGGACGATGGTCAAAACAAACCAACCAATGAAAGCCAAGGTTGTGTGTTGTTTGTAAGTCCCTTTATGCATTGAACCCTGTCTGTTTCATTAACCTCCTCACCCACCATCCCCTCCCCAGTGGCAAAGCTTCTGTCAAAGAGTTGGAATATGGATGAGTCTTTTCCCTCCCAGGAACCTTTCTGTGTTTATCCAAACCTTTTCCTATTTTGGGTATATGCAGATGTGACTAAAAAAAAGGTGGGCCAGACTTACGACTGCAGCAGGAGGCATGTTCGTTCATTCTATTTCATTCAACCAGTATTGGGTTTGCCTCCTACCAAGTACTTGCCTATTATGGAAAGTGCCAGGGATAAAAGTATGAATGAGATCTGGTATTTGTCATCAGGAAATTCACAGACAACACATAAACATAATTACAACGAAGTGTATTAAGTGCTGAAATGAAGCTCCTGACATGGCGTTAAGGTGTGCCTCTGTGATAACAGAGGATATCACTGCAGAGGAGATGGTCTTTGTTCCATGGTAAGGGGTATAAGAGATGCAAAGACAAGAGCCATGAATTTCGCCAGCCTATAGAATGGATCCTGTGGTGCCTCATTGAGCCATGGGCCTGGAAGAGACTCAGAGATCACCGCCTTCAACCTTCCAGAGATATGGAACATCTAACTTCGCCATCCAGCAGGTTAAAGACTGAGAGCAACTGAACAGTCCAGTCCCTTCTCAATATCCGGAAAAATGAAAGAACTACAGCAAAGCCATCTCCTATGCACCGATGAAAATCAAACCAAGAAAATGGGAAGTCTTCATGAAATATTTTTATTATACTTAAGAAAAAGACAACAAGTTAACACTGATCCCAAACTTCAAATGTACCTCCCAATGTCCTCAGCAATGAGCTGACAGCTTCACTTTTTTAAAATCCAAATTGTACTAAAGGTAGGCTCAGCTAACTGCAAAACGGCCAGGTCCCAAGCTGTTCTGACAACAAAGGAAGTGTCACATATACCATTTGTCCACTTGGCATAACGTATATTTAGGATAAACGGATCCAAACACAACTTGGTCTTTCTGCTAGGTTTCAAAATACTCTCCAGGTCATGTGCCCAGTTGAAGGTAATCATAATTGTTTGTAGTAGTTTCCCGTCTTCTATGTAATAAAATTCTGCGGGGGAATGGGTTTTTTTTTCCCTTGTTTCAAGAGCAGGATTTCACTATAATGGTTAAAATGATAGTATCGACTGGGTTGAGAAGTCAAGCAAAGCTCTTCTTTAGAAGAGCTGACTTAGGCAGAGCTGAATATGGAAACCCTGGACAAGGGAAAGTGCGAAGACCGAGGGGAAGAGGGGCACAAGGAGAAGGCCAGGGAAGTTACTGGTGCTGTTCCATGGCAAGCAGGCCAGCGGATGAAAAAGGCCATGTGGAAACTGAGGCTGCGGCATGATGTCGTTTATGCCAGAACCCAGAGCCCGCAAACGGAGGTGCTAATCGCAGAACCCCGGTCTCTCTGCCTCTCTGCCCTACGGCAGCCTTCCTCTGCTCAACCTTATACGACCTTCACGTCTCTGGGCAGAGACCACTTATCTCCCGCGGAAATTGTATCAACAAAAGGCACTTTTTGAAGAAGAATAAAAAGTCACAGTTGTGGGCTGCATTTGTCTGATTCCTTTTAACGCCATCCTTTTTTTTTTTTTCATCCCTGTGTTTTGCCCTCTGGTAGGTTGGGGGTTGATAGAGAGATCTGTGAGGGAAGATGGCGATGTGCAAACCATCCTACTGGGTGCCTAATAAAATGCAAATCAGGACGTGGGGAGAAGAGAGGTTCTCTGCCCTTCCCTTTACAAATAAAGTGTTCCGTGCCACTTGCGGGGATCAGGAGTGCCATGCTGAGGCTGCATCTGCTCTTTCTGACAGCTCCCCAAAGAACCCTGCTTCTTCTTTTTTGCAAGCCAGCAAGCTGTTCTTGGAGAGTACAAAAAGAAACCTGCTGCAGGGGGAAAAAAAAAAAAAGTTCCTCTGACAAGCAAGAAGAAATTCCAAATCTCCTGAAAAAATCAAAAGCTGAAATCTAGGAGAGCACAACCCAAGCTCGTGCCCCCCACAAAGGAAGGTCTTTTCAGTCAGGAGGAGGAAGGGCCGCAGGCTCACCGCCCACAGGAACCCACTGTGTTAAGCGGGAGAGAAAGTGACCAGGCTGGCGATGACGGGGACCTGGAGAAAGTGTGCCCGTGTCAGGTCGGAAGCCACTGCTCCCTCTAACCGGACAGGTCGGGAGGAAGCACAGTCCCAGTGGGGTGAATATTGCAGTTGTTAAAGAGACACTAGAATCTACTAGATTTCAAGTGGAATCTCCCAATTTTCAAGTTTTCCAAGTTATGATTATTTTGCCCCGAACCGAATGGGGTTCTTGGGGTTCAAAGTTCCCCTTTCAGCTTCCAGCACGGAGGCATGTCGGGACCACCTCAAATATCTAAGCTTGGTCTGCAACAGGAGAAGTCCTTGAGAAGAAAAAGAAAGCCCCAAGGATGGTGCTGTGGAACTGTGGACCCAGGGCTAGAGAATCCTTGACCATAGGGGGGTAAGTTACAGCAAAGCTAGCTTGTGGTGATTGAAAGTTTACCATGTGCCAGGCCCAGGGCTAAACTCTTCGGAAGCATCATCGCTTCCTGTCCTGACTACCAGTTCTGAAGTAGGTATAGCTCTGATCACCAATTTACAGACGAGAAACCAAGGAGCAAAATGACAGCTAGTAAATGATGAAGAAAGGGCCTGGGCATCCCTCCCAGTGGGATCTAACTGAAACACATCAGAGTCCCCAAAGTGTCAATTCATAAACGATGACTAAATAATGGGCAGATCCCTGTCCTGCAGGGAGGGATGAATCTGCTATTTCTTTTTTAATTTTTAATGTTTATTTATTTTTTGAGAGAGAGACAGAGAGAGACAGAACATGAGCAGAGGAGGGGCAGAGAGAGGGAGAAACACAGAATCTGAAGCAGGCTCCAGGTTCTGAGCTGTCAGCACAGAGCCCAACATGGGGCTCAAACTCACGAACTGTGAGATCATGACCTGAGCCGAAGACAGACACTTAATCAACTGAACCACCCAGGCAACCCTGGGGCCCGCTATTCTTAAATGCTTGCATGAGAGATCTCTTGCCCATCTTGTTACTAATATTAATGATATTAATGATAAAAACTAATATTTAGATAATGTTAATATCTTTCATCTTTCACGAATTCTGAAGGGCAACTCTTTGTAAAATCAAAGTTACATTCAATTTTCATTGTGTACTGTACGTGTCTTTGGTTTGCAGTTTTATTATCAACAGATAAATCAAATTAAAATTTTACACTGTGACACAATTTACTAAATAATAAGATGCTTTATATCTCCTTTTAAGCACAACTGAGCCTTCTCCTGAGAATTATTTTCTAAACTTCTACAGTATGTCTTCCCTGTGCCACAGACATTAACAGTTAAATTCCTTTCTTCTGTTCATCTCACTTCTCCCAACTAGACTATAGGCTTTTTGAAAAATAACCAGGAGGCTTTGGAAGAAAGGGCCAGGATAAAGAGGGCTCCAGTCATTCTTTACTTGGTCTGGACTTCAAGAAACAGAGCATGCTTACTAAGGAGTCTTGGTAATGAACGTTTGAGTGTCAGAGGAAAGACACATGTAGATATTTTTTAAAACTTAGGGGTAGTCATCAAATGAGAGATTAGAAAGTTTTACACGACTGGGACGCCCAGTGGCTCAGTCGATTAAGCCTCTCTCTACCTCTTGATTTCTTAATTTCGGCTCAGGTCATGATCTCAGTTTGTGGGATCAAACCCCAAGTTAGGCTCTGCACTGACAGTGTGAAGCATGCTTAGGATTCTCTCTCTCTCTCGCTCTCTCTCTCTCTCTTTCTCTCTCTCTCAAAATAAGTAAACAATAAAAAAAAGGAAGAAAGTTCTACATGACTTATTCGGGTACAGCACTCCTGCCAGTAGGCAAAGTCAATGGGAGACGGTTTTCAGTTCAACACATTACAGACTTAAAAAAAAGCCAAGCTTATTTAAAAAAAAATAAAATAAAAATAAAAAAAGGAACCGGTTTCCACAAGGGCGGGGCTAGACACGATCCCTGTTGCTAGACGCTTCCAACTAAGACCCGCAGTGTCTGTGGAGTGGTAGATTCTCCCTCAGTGGGAAGTTAAACAACAAGGCCATGGGCATTTCAAAATTTTTATTATCTATCAGAAAACTGTAACTTTTCTATTATGAAATGCGTGTATAATAATGGTTTATTTTTTTTTTTAATTTTTTTTTAAGTTTATTTATTTTTGAGACAGAGAGAGACAGAGCATGAACGGGGGAGGGTCAGAGAGAGAGGGAGACACAGAATCGGAAGCAGGCTCCAGGCTCTGAGCCATCAGCCCAGAGCCCGACACGGGGCTTGAACTCATGGACCGTGAGATCGTGACCTGAGCCGAAGTCGGACGCTTAACCGACTGAGCCACCCAGGTGCCCCAATAATGGTTTAAAGAAAGACAATATAGGGATACATATGTATGATTTAAAGAAAGATAATAAAAGAATAATTGAAGTACCAACTACCATGCTAAGAAATAAAATGTTACTGGTCTTAGAAGCCTCCCGTATATTCCTTTTTATCACACCCTCTTTCTCTCTTCCAAAGGCAAACAATATCCTAAATTTTGCCTTCACCCTTTGCTCATCTTATAGTTTTTCCACATACGTATTTACTTCTAAATACATATTGTTTGATTGTGCCTCATTGGGAACTTTCTATAAATAAGCTTTATGAAAACAGCATGGATTCTTCTGTCTTGCTTTTCTCACCAAACATATGATATTTTAGATATCCAGTACGTTGAAGTATGTATCTGTAGTTCGTTCATTTTTATTTTCGTTAAAAGGCTAGCAAAATGCGTCCATCCTTTCGACTGTTGACGACCATATGTTTCATTCCTATTTTCTTTTGATACTATGGATTATGTTGCTCTGAATATTGTTGATGTGCATACATGCAAAAATTTCTCTAGGATTCATTCTTAGGAGGATGTAAATGGCCAGTTTATTGGGAAAATGTAGGTTCAACTTTACTACATGTGGTGGGATGCTTCGAAAAGGTGACCTTGGAACAGGCAATATGTTCTTAGATACAAGACGAAAATCACAAGCTACAAAATAAAAATAGATACATTGGACTCCATCAAAATTAAAAACTTTTGTGTCTCAAAGGACAGCATCAACAAAGTGAAAAGATGACCCACAAGGTGGGAGGAATACTTGCAAATAATTGACAAGGAATTTATCTGACAAGGAACATATATCCACAATATAGAAAGAACCATTATAACTCAATAATTAAAGGACAAATAATCCGATTTAAAAATGGGCAAAGGACCAAAGCAGATAGTTCTCCAAATAAGAGCTACAACAGGAACATGGAAAGATGTTCAACATTGTTAGTCATTAGGGAGATGCAGCTTAAAACCACTATGAGAGGGGCGCCTGGGTGGCTCAATCAGTTGAGCATCCGACTTCGGCTCAGGTCATGATCTCGCGGTCCATGAGTTCGAGCCCCGCATCAGGCTCTGTGCTGACAGCTCAGAGCCTGGAGCCTGCTTCAGATTCTGTGTCTCCCTCTCACTGCCCCTCCCCTACTCATGCTCTGTCTCTCTCTCCCTGTCAAAAATAAATTAAAAACTTAAAAAAAAAAAGGTTAAAAAAAAGACCACCATGATATACCATTTCATACCCCTAGGATGATTGTAATCAAAAAGGCAACAACATAATAACAGGTAATGATAAGTATTGATAAGGATGTGGAAAAATTGGAATCTTCCTACATTGTTGGTGGGAATGTAAAATGATACATGCTAAGCTCTTATGGAAAACAGTTTTGCGGTTCCTTAAGAAGTTTAACACAGAGTTACTATGTGACCCAGAAATTCCACTCCTAAGTATATACACAAGGAAAATAAAAACCATGCCCACATGAATGCAAACTGGTGCAGCCACTCTGGAAAACAGCATGGAGGTTCCTCAAAAATTTAAAAATAGGGGCACCTGAGTGGCTCAGTCACTAAGCAATCAACTTCGGCTGAGGTCATAATCTCACAGCTCATGGGTTCGAGCCCCATATCAGGCTCTGGGCTGACAGCTCAGAGCCCGAAGCCTGCTTCAGATTCTGTGTCTCTGTCTCTCTGCTCCTTCCCCACTCACACTCTGACTCTCTCTCTCTCTCGAAAATAAATAAACATTAAAAGAAAAAATTAAAAATAGAACTATCCTATGACCTAGCAATTGCACTACTAGGTATTTATCCAAAGGACACAAAAATACTGATTCAAAGGGGCACATGCACCCCCAACGTTTATAGAAGCACTATCAACAATAGCCAAAGTATGAAAACAGCCCAAATGCCCATGGACTGATTAATGGATAAAGAAGTTGTGGTGTGTATATATGGTGTGTATATATATGTGTGTGTGTATATATATATATATATATATACACGAATATACATGATGGAATATTACTTGGCGATCAAAAAGAATGAAATCTTGCCAACTGCAACAACATGGATGGAACTAGAGTCTATTAAGCTAAGTAAAATAAGTCAGTCAGGGAAAGATAAATATCATATGATTTCACTCATATGTGGAATTTAAGAAACAAAACAGAAACATAGGGGAAGGGATGGAAAAATAAGATGAAAAGAGAGACAGAGGCAAACCATAAGTGACTCTTAAATACAGAAAACAAAATAAGGGTTGCTGGAGGAGTGTTGGGTGGGGGGATGGGCTAAATGGGTGATGGGCATTAAGGAGGACACTTGTTGGGATGAGCACTGGGTGTTACATATGTGATGAATCACTAAATTCTACTCCTAAAATCATTATTACACTATCTGTTAACTAACTTGAATTTAAATAATAAAAAAATGTCCACGCAAAAACTTTATACACATGTGTCTGACATTGTTATTCATAATAGTGAAAACCAGGAAGAGTCTAAGTGTCCAGCTGATGAATGTATAAACAAACGGGTATAACCATACAAGGGAATATTATGAAGCAATGAAAGGAATCAAGTACTGATAAATGCTACAACACAGACGAACCTTGAAAATCATCACGCTAAGTGAAATAAGCCAGTCACAAAGACCATGTACTGTGTGACTCCATTGATGGGAAATGTCCAGAACAGGCAAATCCATAGAAACAGTAAGTGTTACCAGGGTGGTTGCCTGGGGCTGGGGGTGCTGAAGGGCAACAATGGGGGTGACTGCCAATGAGAACGGGATTCCTTTTATTTTTTAAGACTTTATTTTCTTAGAGTAATTTTGGGTTCACAGCAAAATTAAGAAGGTAGAGATTTCCCATATATCCCATGCCCCCACCCATGCATAGCCTGCCTCATCATAAATATGCCCCTCTAGAGTGGTATATTCATTATGACTGATGAGGCACAGCACTGACACCTAGAATCCATAGTTTACATTAGGTTTCACTCTTGGCGTTGGACATTCGATGGGTTTATACAAATGTATAGTGACGTGCATCCATCATTCACCGACCTAAAAATACTATGCTTGTCTATTCATCTGCCCCTATCTGCCACCCGCTCAACCCATAGAAAACACTGATCTTTTTACTGCCTCCCTAGTTTTAGCTTTTCCAGAATGTCAGATAGTGGAAATCATACACTCTGTAGCCTTTTAAGATTGGCTTACTTCACAATATGCACTTAACTTTTCTCCATGTCTTTGTATGATTTGACAGCCCATTACTTTTTAGTGCTGAATAATATTCCGTTATCTGGGTGCACCACAGTTTGCATAATCTTTCACCTACTGAAAGACAATTTTGTTGCTTCCAAGTTTGGGCAATTAAATGAATAAAGCTGCTATAAACATCCACGTGCAAATCTGTGTATGGATGTGTTTTCAACTCCTTTGGGGAAATACCAAGGGGGAAAAAACTCACTGGCTCATGTGGTAAAAATATATTTAGTATTATAAGAAATCACCAAACTGTCTCCCAAAGTGGCTGTACCATTTTGTATCCCCACCAGCAATGAATGAGACTTCTTGCTGGTTCGTATCCTCACCAGCATCTGGTGTTGTCAGTGTTTTGGATTTGGGGCATTTTAATGGGTATGGTATTCCCTCATTGTTGCTTTAATTTGTATCTCTCTGATGACATAGGATGTAGACCGTCTTTTCAGAGATGAGGTATCTGTTAAGGTCTTTGGCCTATTTTTAAGTCAAGTTGTTTGTTTTCTTATTGCTGAATTGTAAGAGTTCATTTTAAACTGTGGATAACCGTTCTTCATCAGGTTCTTTTTTTTTTTTTTTTTTTTTGCAAATATTTTCTACCAGAATGTGGTTTGTCTTCTCATTCTCTTGGCATCATCATCTTTCATAGAGAAGTTTCAAATTTTAATGAAGTCCCGCTTATCAACTGTGTCCTTCATGGATCACGTCTTTGATGTTATCTAGAGCCATCACCATACCCAAGGTCATCTAGATTTTCTCCTATGTTGTCTTCTAATAGTTCTGGTTTTGCATTTTACATAAAGCTCTATGATCTATTTTGAGTTAATTTTTGTGAAGGGTGTAAAGCCTGTGCCTGCATTTATGTATGTATATATGTATGTATGTATGTATGTATGTATTGCATGTGGATGTCCATATGTCCCAAAAACATTGGTTGAAAAGACTAATCTTTGCCCCATTGTATTACCTTTGCTCTTTTGTCAAAGATCAGTTGCCTGTATTTGTGATGGGATTCCTTTTTAAGGTAATGAAAATGTTTCAAATTAGATGATAGTGTTGGTTGCACAAATGTGTAAATATAAAAACCAGTGAGCTGATACTTTGAATAGAAGAATTTTACAGTATATAAATTAGAACTCAATAAAGTGGTTTAAAAAACAACAACAGCTGTGTCTTCTGTCTCAGGTCCCCTT
Organism: Lynx canadensis; assembly: GCF_007474595.2. Taxonomy (NCBI): domain Eukaryota; kingdom Metazoa; phylum Chordata; class Mammalia; order Carnivora; family Felidae; genus Lynx; species Lynx canadensis. The sequence continues at coordinate 31,870,714 of NC_044317.1, read as the reverse complement.
CTCACTGTCTCTCACTTGCTCACTCTGATAAAACCAGCTGTCATGCGAGCCACACCTCCCCACCCCACTCCCCACCTCGGTTATGGAGAGACCCACGTGGCAAGGAGCTCGTAGAGGTCCCAGGCTAGAGGGCAGCAAAGAGCTAAGGCCCACCAGCGCCACAATACACAGGGAACTGAATCTTGCAAACAACCACGTGGATAAGCTTGGAAGTGGATCCTTCCCTAGTCAAACCTTGTGATCAGACCAGAAGCCAACACCTTGATAACAGCTTTATGTGAGACCAGGAGATAAAAGACCCAGCAAGGTCCTGCCAGGGTTTCTGACCCAGAGAAACGAGGAATAATAAATGTGATTTTTAAGCCACTGAGTTTTACAGTAACGGGTTACACAACAGTAGAGAATAAACACCCTAGGCAAGAGCAAACCCACGGCAGTGGTAATAATTTCTACCTCAACCAGCAGTGAGTGAAAGTTCCCAAACCCCCATGTCGTCACCGTCACTTAGCAGTCTGACTTTTAAATGTTTACGGATTGGACAACTGTGAAATAACTCAGTGATATTTTACTTTGCATTTCCTAGCTTACTAATGAGATTGAGCATCTTTTCATATGTTTATAGGCTATTCAAATACATCTTCTATGAAACATCTGTTTTTATCTTTTGTGCATTATTCTACCTTATCTTGGCTTCTTTTTATGATCAGAGCAGTTTTCAAATATATCGTAGGTACTAATCCTTTGTCAGTTATATGTGATGCAAATTCTCCCAATCCGTGCCTTGCTTTTCATTCCTTATGGTGTCTTTCAGTGAGAAGAACTGTCAACAAATTTAATGTCCTCAAATTCATGTATCCTTTCCTTTATGGTTAGCATTTTTGAGTCTTAAGAAATCCTATCCTGCCTTGAAATCATAAGAATATCCTCCTAGATTATCTCCTAGATATTTCATAATTTGGCTTTACATATTCTAATTTATTTCATCTTTAAGAACGTTATGGCTTCTATCACTGGTGTAGAAGTTTTCACTAAAGGCTTTTGCCTCAAATTTTCCATTTCCTAGAAGAAGAGTCACCATCACCAGTGTTCCTAGCTCTCTCTCACTTCTCCCCTCCACCTTTCTAAACCCTCCCAATAAATAGCCCAATAGCCCATATATAAGAGGTTGAATAAATAAGTTTGGGTACATCTCCACAATGGGGATGCTGCGGCTTTTAAAGAATGAAATAGAACTCGATGCTGAGATGGAAGAACGTGTTGTGATAAAAGCAAGTTGCAGAACAGTCCAGCTGCCGAGTGTGACAGTGGCAGGCACATGAACAATTGTGGGGTAAAGGTCAAATTTAGCAGTGACCATCTCAAAGAGAGCACATAAAGGAGATTATGGGCTTTTCCTGTCTAAATCTGTAATGCTTGGTGGTCTAGCAATGAGTATCTATCACTCTTAGAATATGGAGGAAATGAATGTAATAAAATATGAGGCACAAGAAAGCCTCCTACCCATCACATATTTGATATATATCTGTTAATGTAGGGACCACATCAGGCACTGGGGGGACACAACAAAGACAAGGAGGTCCCAAGCTTTGCAGAAATCACTTTACTAGACTCGCTTCCAATTCCACATCCCTTCTGTTGTGCCTGTCCTAACCATCCCACTGAGTTTGCCCTTCTCTGCACTCCTAAACTACTTACACTCTTGCCCACTCGCTTTAGCCCACAATGACAGATTACCGGATGTTAGTCACTGTTTCTTCCCATACAAACCTCATTGCCCTGAACAAATGAAGTAAGGCTTCCTAAGGACAAATACCATTTTTCACACACCAAGCTCTCCCCCAGCAACCATCAAAGAATAGAGAAAAAGAAAATGGGTACTCAATGGACATTTGCTGATTGGCTTGGATGAGGTGACATGTGGAAGAGGCCTTCTGGGAAAAACTGAATTTCATACTTTCATTTTTTAAAAAATGGTGATCATCTTGACTCATACTGCGCTCTGAGGAAAAAAAAAATCAATATCCTGCACCAGCAAAATAGGCAATTGTCATTACATAACTATTAGAATACTGTGGAGGTATCAATCGATCGTTGGCATGCTTGTTATCCACTTTGTGGATTATCTGCGGTCCCACTGATAGCCTCGACCGGTTGCCCCCCCTCGTGCCTACAGCCTTCTTTTTGGTTGCAACACTGGTGGATGCCCAGGGAGCACTGACGAATTTAAACATCAGCTTGGAGCAAAATGTAATTAGAAAGCTAAATCTGCTGCAAAGCAACCACACAATGTCTATTCAAACCAAGAGATAATAGCATTATCGTGCATTGTTTAGGTGATCCATGATTTTGCAAATAACCACAAGAACCATGAAGAGTCATCATTTTCATATAGGAAATGTATTTTTCATACAAACTTAAACACACCAGAACCTAAACATACCAGACGACCCAACAACCTCATTGCCACATCACTTTGGTATTTACCCAAGTGAAACAAAAACTTATGTTCACACAAAGACCCGTACACAAAGGTTTACAATGGCTTTATCCATAACCGCCCAAAACTAAAACCAAATGTCCTTCAAGTGGCCAAGAGAGAAACAAACTGTGGTGCAGCTATACAATCAGCAATAAAAGAGACAAGCTACTGATACCCACTTCAACATAGATAAAATCCAAACACATCCTGCCAGGGGAAAGAGGCCAGACACAAACATCCATATACTCTGTGATCTCATCTACGGGACACTCTGGGAAAGGCAAAATTAGAGAGGCAAAAAATGGATACGTGGGGAGCCCAGGGTCTGGGGTGCGGGAAGGGTTAAGCACAAAGGAGCAAGAGGGAGTATTTGGGGGTGATGGGGCTGTTCTAGTTCTTGAATGCAGTGGTGATTACACAACTGTGCTTCTCCAAACTCGAAGAACCGTACCCTGAAAAGGATTGACTTTTGCTGTATGTAAACCAAACCAATATGCCTGCCTCAAAACAAGTTTAGCATTTCCTTCCCCAGAGCCCTCGTGTAACAGCCCAGGGTGAGGCGTCCTCCTCATAGCTGTATTTGACAAAGGCTCTGGAGAGTCACGGAGGAGCTCTGTACCTCCGTTTCCCAATGACGTTACTATGGTTTTCAAGCCACTCGCCAAGCCGCCTCATCTAGCATCTCGGAGGATTCATCTCGCTAGAGCTTCATTTTCCATGCGCTTTTATTTTAGCGACTTGAAAAAAAAATGTTTGTCATTCAGGGGTTTTCATTCGCATCAGGCATTGAGTCGGATAAAGTAGCTTAACTTAGCAGAAGAATCACACACCTGCGCCAAATTTTCGTATCAACGACCTCGAAGGCTCTGAGGCAGGCAAGAATTCACATCCAAAAAAGGATCCCTCATCTCATCGTGCACGTTGGCATGAAGGAAATAAACCATGTTAAAGGAAACATAAATAAATAAATAAATAAATAAATAAATAAATAAATAAATAAAACGGCGGCATTGCTGTTTCTCCACCTACATCTGATTATGCAGCAACTTTCAGAAGAGACAACGGACGTCAACTTAGTGATGGATATGTACCAAAGCCAATCCTGTTCTCTGTTCTTTCTAGCCAATGAGAGGATAGGTCGTTTCAGGCATTCAGTAATGTGCCCCACGCTCTGTGCATCAGGACATTTTGTGGATGAAATTTCCCCAACAAACAGTTGTGAGCACCCGCAGGGGCCAGGACCTGTGTTAGAAAAAATGTGATACATAAAAATGAAGAAAGCTGTAGACCCTAGCCTTAATGAAACTGAAACTCAATAGAAGAAACGGGCGTGTGTCATGTCTCTCCCAATCAGATGCGGGTCCCCAAATGCGGGGCAATGACCTGGTGGAAGCCGGCGGTGCAGGTGGTGAAAGGATTTACTCAAGGCAGAGCAAAGGAGATCGAAGTTTATTGAATACACCACAAGGGAGTGGCAGACGGGACAGCAAAGGAGAGACTGCAACCAAGCAGTGGGCGGGGCCATATTTAAAACAGGAAGGTGAGGAGGCATTGAGACACATGAAATTTTCCCTTTTTTGGTAACTGCCTGGTTGTAAGTAGCCCACTGGTCAGTGGATATTTTAAGGGGGGGCATCCCTGATGGTCCTGTCTGTATTGAGCTAAGGGGTTCGGGTCACTTTGGGCCTTTCGGCCTTGATCACGCTTTCATTGCTCAACCCTACTGTCTAAAAGTGGCCTCTACAGCACGGACACAACTGTGTGTAACACACAGCAAGGTGCAATCAATGTTATAATAACATGAGGTCACAAAAAGAGAGATGAACTTTGATGGAGAAACCAGGAAGTGAAGGAGGTGGTATTTAGTCCAGGCAGGATTTCAACAGACAGTGGTGGAGTCAAGCACTGCTCTGTGAATGGGGAACAATGCGAACAGCAAGGGGTAACTGGAGAAGGAATGAGTTGGGTGTAGCTAAAGCTGAAAAGTGGAAGTTGGTGAAATATAATGCAGAGACAGTAGAGGACATGAATTCTGGGAGGATGGTATGGACCCAGAAACAGCAGCCTCAGAGACAGCTTTATGGGTTGGGCATTAGCAACACTTCCCAGGAGGCAGAAAAAAGGAGTGACTAAAAGCCAGTGCTTAAGCCCTGGAGTTAGTCCCAGGCCTGCTGTCTCAGAGGTCAGACTTGTCTTGTGCGCAATGGGTGTCTATACAACAGCCATCTTTACCTTCTCTTTGCTAACGCACCTCTGATTTTGTTTGCTTAGCTTCTTGCCAAACTTTAGGAAATGAATTATTAATGGTCTTAGTAGTTTTCAAAGTGTGGTCCACAGACTCTTGGGAGTCCCTGAGACCCTTTCAGGGAGTCTTCAAGAAATAAACTAGTTTCATAAAAATACTAAGGCATTATTTACATTTGTGTAAAAGAACCCTAGAATGAGTCAAGGCAGGGGCACCAAATGGTATCAGCAGTCACAGGCTGCCAAAAATAAAGCCAGTTTCACTTAAAAGTATCCCTGGTAAAGCAATGAAAAAAAATTTTTTTTTAAGTTATTTATTTTGAGAGAGAGAGAGAGAAGGGGAGGGGCAGGGAGAGAGGGAGACAGAGAATCCCTCTGTCATTGTCAGTGTAGAGCCCGATGCGGGGCTCGAACTCACGAACCATGAGATCGTGACCTGAGCCAAAATCAGATGCTTAACCGACTGAGCCACCCAGGCGCCCCGAACAATGAAAATTATTAACAAATTATTAATTCTATTCGATCTTTGAATACACATCTAAACACACTGTGTGACGGAATGAGGGGTGCATAGGAAGCATTTCTGGGCATCCTGAAGGACTACGTCTCAAGGAAAAGGCAGCTGGTGCAACTGCTTGAGTTACAGGCTGAACTAGCCACTTTTTGTCACAGAACGCCATTTCTACTAAAAGAACAACTGAAAAATCAGAGTTGTTCACACCTAGGTGTATTTGGCAGACAAGATGAACCTTACACTTCAAGTAAAACAATTGACAATAGTTGCCGCCAATGATAAAATACGAGCTCTCAAGTGAAACTCAGAATTTTGGAAAACTCGTATCTGCCATTGAGAACTTGACAATGTCCCAATACATAAAGACTTTCACGAGGAGATCAGTGGTGATACTCATGAGCGTGAGTTTTTGCAATGTATAATGAATTATGGAAGATCTGCACGTAATTCATGGAGTCAGTACTTTCCAAATGACCAGTACATGATGTTACAAAGTCACATATGGGTAAAATTTCCCTTCAAATTGTAAAAGGGACCGATGGATTTTAATGAAACAGAGTACAAAACATTTACTGAGATTGCTTCAGATTTCACAACAAAATGAACCTTAAGATATTATGACTTGGTGAGTCTGAGTAGTGTCAAAAAAAATATCCATGATTATCTAGAAAGGCATTTCAAATATCTTAATTTTTCCAACTATATATCTGTGTGAGGCTGGATTTTCTTCACATACTATAATCAAAACAACATATCACAACAGATTGAATAGGAGGAGCTTCTGTTAAGCCAGACATTAAAAAGAATTACAAAAGCATAAAACAGTATCACTCTTCTTGTTAATTTTTTCTGTTTTGAAAAAGTTATTTTCCAGTAAAAAAATATTTTAACACTGATATGTATTATGTGTCTTGTTATTTTTAATAAATTAATTAAAATCTTTTAAACTCATCAGTTTTAATTTCTAATATGGTAAATATTAACAGAGAGAACAAAGCTCTGTGGGGTCCTCAATAGGTTTTAAAGAGTGAAAATAGGTCCTTAGGCCCAAAAAGTTTGAGTCCCACTCTTCTGAGCCAATCAAGGCAACCCTATTTTCCTTTGCCACATACTCTCCCCGTTTCTCTGGAAGGTGAGGACGATGGTATGGCCTAGTTCTAACTAATGAGTTGAAAAGAGAGTCTGCTGGCATTGTCTAGAAAAGATTTTCCTTCCTGAAAATAAAAGAACAGTGGAGAGAAAAGGCCCTTTGCTATTCCTCTTTTGTTTCCTGCTTTGGGTGTTTTTCTATGAAGACGTGATGTTGGAGCTGTTGCAGCCATCTTTCAATTCATTTGATGACTCAGTGAAGTTGGCAGAGAGAAAATATCAAAGAAGACGAGTCCTTTGGGACATCACTGAGCACTGGTAAGGGCTGCTTTGAGATTTCTTATAAAGCAAACAATAAGGACTTTCACCTGTTTAAGCCACCTTTAGCCATGTGTAGAAAGTATTCCTAATCTTTCCTTCTGGAAATATAGTGATAATTAAATGAGATCATACAAGTAAGATTCCAGAAACAATGCATGACTTATAGTGAGCACTCAGTAGATGTTAATGATTATTATAGGCTTGTGGTGAACAAGCAATGTAGGTAAAGTATTTAGCCAAGTTCTCACTTGCATAAAAAACTATTTGTGAGAAATATTTCTCAATGACACATGTGTGCACCTGAGCTCATACTGTCCTATTATTATTCTTTTCCTGGTCGAGACAGGTTGGATAACTACATAGTTTAACCACTATTATTTTAAGCAAGAAAGAAATCAATGTTTCCGGATGGCAAAATAGAACCTGTAAGGAATTCACATTAAATTTCATTTGTTGTTGTCATATTCCAAAAGGCAAGAAGTCTCCAGACCCTGAAATTGTCTACAATTGCAGTGAACATGCAATTGTTTTATATCTGCAATACTGTTATTTTGAGGTGTCACTAGGCACTAAGCTTATGGACAGAGATAACCACAGGAAAATCTAGAATACAAACTAACATCCAGAAATCTGAAATAATTATAAGAGTATTTTCTGGCACCCACAAATAATAGGGGGGAGGAAAATACAAATGGAAGAAGCCCAAATTAATACTGGTTCGGGGTAGGAGGGGAATGGGTGTTAACTGATCTCAGACTCTAGAATCAAGAGTAATGTGGCTGCCTTCTCAAAGCGATGACTATTATCTTAAGACTATGTTGGTAAACAAACAGCATCTAGAAGAAACAGATTTAGAAGTCTTAGTTTATATTCCTAAAATGATGCTTAAAATGCTACATTCCAGGAATCAATCTCTTCTTACAAAAAAATTGTACTAACTCAAGGATATTTAGGCCCATAATACTTGCCCTTTTCCAGGTTATCTGTTCACCCCTTTGGTAATCCATTGAGCCCTTGCCATAGGAGAGTTTTCACCAGGGCCAGTGTGGTAAGGGTACAACTATGCCTAACTTGGATTAAGGCTGACATGGGTTTGAAAGCCGGCTCTGCCATTTACTGACAGCATGACTACGACCTGCTCTTTAATCAACACACGATTTTGTGTTTCACTTTAGGAAGTTCATTTACACCTTCCTTCTGCTCCAAGACCATCCAAAGACCCTCTAACTCTAAAAGCTTGTCCATTACGCTCCCCATTAGGGTAACCAACCAACCTGTTTCCCCAGGGCTGAGGAGATCCTGGAATAAGAGTCTTTCAGTGCTAAAACTGGAAGACTCCCAGGCAAACTGGGATGAGCTGATTAGCATACTCCCAGAGGAAAGACAAGAAAGACTACACTTTTAAAGGTATTTTTGCATTGCTTTGATTTTCCATCGGTACCTCTGCAGAAATGAAAAAGAAAAGGAAGAGGGGCTAGGAGACTAGAATCCATTCTACAGCCAGTTTGATACAAGCTCCTATAAAATAAAAGAGTGAGTATGAGTAATTATCCAGATGAGACGTCTGGGGATTGGGACCAACCATCAAGAAGGAAAAGGAAATCGCAGGGTGGCTACCCAGGCCTAAAACTAACAATGGGTTCTGGAGCTCAGAAACAGAAAGGCCTCAGAAGGGTTGCCACCAGAAGCATTACAGGAGGAGCAAAGGCTTTGGAGTTACAAAGGTTCAGGTTTGGGGGCGCCTGAGTGGCTCAGTCAGTTAAGCATCCGACTCTTGATTTCAGCTCAGGTCATGATCTCAAAGTCATGAGACAGAGGCCTGCATCAGGTTCCGCGCTGGGGCTGGAGGCTCCTGAAGATTCTCTCGGCCTTTCTCCCTCAGCCCCTCCCCCGTTCTCTCTCAAAAAAAAAAAAAAAAAAAAAAAAAATCAGGTTTGAAATTCAGCTATTTACAAGGCCTGAGCATGGTAACCTAGCTGGTTTGAGCTTCGGTTGTTCTACCTCTAAATTGGAAACAATATTAAGGCTTCCCATAAGGACTCAGTGGATTCACGCTTATATAAACGCTTGGCACACTGCCCTGGAAGTTAGTTGGCGGGGCTGAAGGATCATTACAGTTGTCTTTAAATACACGCAGGACTCCACACAGAAGCACCATTCACCTTGCAGATAATAATGATGAAAAGAAAAACATTCAGTACCCACACAAGGCTCTCCAGTTCCTAATGTGCTGTCATATATACTAGTTCTAGGGACAAAGCTACGAGCAGTGGCTATCAGCTACAAGAAGGGAGATTCTTAGATAATAAAGGAAAATGATTTTTGAGACTCAGAGACTTTCACATTCTGGTGTGCTGAAGCGGAGGCTGGCCTGCCTCTGGAATATGAGAGGTTAGACTAGGCTACAAAACCAACTGATACTATTTAACAGGCAGTTTAGAGTAACGGTCAAGAGCGGAGGCAGCCTGCCGTGATTCAAACCCTGGTCCCATCACTGAGTAGCTGCGTAACCCTGAGTAAACACCAAACCTCTCTGAGCCCCAAATATCAAGTCATTAAACTGAAGCCAATCCTTGCACCTACCTCAGAGAAAAATAGAGAACAATCAGTGAGATAATGCACTGAAAGCAGTTAATTGGGTGGCTAGCATATATACTGGGCACTCAGTAAATACTAGCTATTTTTAGCTAGAAATGGCAAAAATTTGAACTATTTCAAAAGTGTGAATATTTCATTTTTCTTTAATCTCTGAAAACTGCCAGAATATTCACAAATATATTACTAAATATCAGTTGGCCAAATATTTAACTGCATGGTCCATTCTATTTCCTGATCATTCTTGGTTCTAAAAAATGAGGAGCAGTAAAGTATACTAAATGGCTTCAATCCACAAAGTATTGTCTGTCTTATGCACTATGTCACTGCTTCCCCAAAGATAGTCACCTATGATGTATAGTAACACACAGTACTTAATGGATCAAGAGATTTGATATGGGCTTTTAGTAATAAATCCATGGTCCAAGAAGGGGGAATTTTCTTACAACCTTTTCTCCCCAAAGAGCTATTAATAAAAAATAACTCAGAGGATATATTTCTACTAAACCAAGATTCCTGGGACGTAAACCCTTACTGGAGTCATGCTGAGCCCTTTATCCCCACTGAAAAAGTCTGGAATGATTGATGACTCCTGCCAGGAGACTGTCACACATTTTGCCTTGCACCATTATGTACATTTCACCCGTAGTAAACTTTAATGCGGATATCTTTCAAGCTCTACCTGGAAATGGGGAGTGTAAAGGAGGCCTTTCAGTTTAATAGCCTTGCAATTTGAGTCCCCATTCCATATGAACCCTTGAGGTCACTTAGTAGGAATGGTGAGAGCCCTCCACCTCTCATCACATCTGATCCACCCACCCACACCAAAGCCAAAGCAGACCTGCAAACTTGGGTGGAAAGTCTAGAAAGCTGGAGTCAATGGAAACTTCCCCTGATGGATGGTTAATTTGGAAGCAGAACCCTTCATAACGAAGAGGGCAGTCAAAGGAAAAGTTAAGCTCACCTGAACCAAAGTTACAGCAAGTAATTATCTCACAGCTTACAATAAATATAATTGGGTGAGTGAGGTTTAATGGATCAAATGGCTGGCAATTCCAATAGTAATGGCATCTCATTCTGTATCTGGAGAGGGAACTTTGGAGCTCATGTCAAGTGACTTATCCAGATGAAAGAACTGGGAGGAAAAAAGGGAAAAGAAAAAAGGATATGACAGATAGTGTGCATTTGGAGCTCTCAGATCTCAATCAACCCAGATCAATGGCTTTCTGGTATTCTGAAGAATTTTTCTTAAAAAGAGAAAATCTCTTCTTTTTCTCTTTAGAAGGATATTCACACACACACACACACACACACACACACACACACATGCAATTTAAAGTTTATTCAAATTATCTATAAAACTAAAAGCATGTTGTGGCAGTTACTGACAACTGGATATCTTAGCAGAAACCAGAAAGGAATTTCCCCACTCCCTTTTCCTAGTTCACCTTGCCATATTTGTAAGAAGTAGCTAATACTGCCCCTACTATTCACATTGCCAATCTTGTTTGGGATACTGGAACAGGTAATGGAGTTCACCTTGAGTAATTCACTTGCTTCCCGATTTGGGGAGGGTCTAAGGAGAGGGGTAGATTTACGTTTCCTCTAGGCAGGCCACTGAGATGCAGTCCCAGCCCCAAAAGAGGATACTAATAATCTGTGTCTCCAGAACCAAAAGGCAGCTGGCCAGAGGTAGTCTCTCTTTTTCCTGGATCTGAATGTACAATTTTCCCCTAGGCCAAAAGAAATTGCTCCCTAGCCAGGCAGGACACCCTGGAGAATCCCAGCAGAAATTATTTTTGCTCTTTCAGAATCCACACATTACCAAGGGAAGACTCCCTTCACAAGGCCTAGACTGAGGATGATTGGGAAAAGGGTGTGTGTTATATTTGCCACTTAAAAAAATAAATAAATAATCGCTCAATAAGCCAACTCAGGAAACTTGCCCAGGGTTAAAATTATCCTTCTCATGTGTTTAAACTGCTCTCTTCACACTTATTACTTAACCAAGGGAAACTCACCTTTTCTTCTTCCTATGGAAAACAATCCTTAAAAGCAATAAAAGCCTGCCCTCCATGAATTCAGAAGAGGTGGGAGCCTTGGGGAGGAGAGAAGCAGCTGTGGAAGTCAGAAATGTCATCTGGAGAACATGTCATTCGTTCTGCCCGGCTCAGTAATCTCGACAGTTAAAGGGGCAAGGCATGCTTTGCCCCATGATAAAACGTGAAATGAATTCGTACATTTATAAATAAATGATCTGACTCTAATTGGCATTTCTAAGCCCTCTCTTGGTAGTAGCTTTCTTGTTAACAAGCTACTGTGTTTGACACCGGTGATATAGGAGCCTCGGAAGAGAAATTGCAAGTCTATTTCTGAACTCTTTGTTTAGTAATAGAACCTGAAAACTTTCTTCTAATACCCGCACCTCTGGACTGACATACACAGAACTTAACAATGAAAGTTCTGAGTTCAGCTAAAGCTGAAAGGAAGAATCAAAACATTCTCAAGGAAGGAAAAAAAAGTCAATTTTTAAAGGATACACATCTTTGGCTAAGTAACTGATTCTAGGATTGGAGTAGCAAATATACAGGCTGAGCCTGGAGCATTTCGTAACAGCAGAAAGTAAGGAAGTGCTAAGAAACAAAAGAAAACAAAACAAAAACACATTGATGCGGGCACGTCAAAGGCACATAGCAGCTAACTCTAAGAGCTCCCAATGGCCAATACTAGAACAACTTGAGCACAATATAAATAAAATAGTATTGTGTTATATCTCACAGGATAAAATAAATACGCCTGTGTCCACTCAGATATACATGGCTAAGGAAATAAATAAGAGAGAAGAGACAAATTCCTTTTCAGAAGAATTGCAAATAATTTATGTAATTACTCTGCCCTCAAGGAAGTGAAACAGAACTCCCCAGGCCTTAAGTGTGGGCAGTGCACAGTAGCTTCCTTCCAAAAAGTGCATTAAAGAAAGGAGGAGAGAAAGACTAACTTAACAGTGGAGGTACCTCACAAACACCATCTCAGCCAGGGGATCAGGTCAACACCAACAGCGATAAGTCATGTTTAAGGTGTGTGCCCTGGAAGCTAAGTGGTGAAAATGGCACTTACCTCTAAGGTCTTCCCCCAAAGCTGTAACTCTGGTCTAATCATGAGAAAAACATCACACAAATTCTAATAGCGGGGCATTCTACAAAATGTCTGACCAGTACTCCCCAAAACTGTCCAGGTCGTTACGTAAAACAAGAAAAGTTGGAGAGTGCGATGGCCATGAGGAACCTAATGAGACATGAAAACTAAATGTAATGTGTATCTTAGATGAAATGCTGGGACATAGAAAGGGCATTAGTTAAAACCAAGGAAATCTGAATGAATTATGGACTTCAGTTAATAATAATGTGTCAATATTGGCATATTAATTGTAATAAATGTACCACATTAATGTAAGATGTAAATGGCAGCGGAAACTGAGTGCAGGTATATGGAACTCTGTACCATCTTCTCAATTTTTCTGTAAATGTACCACTGTTCTAAAAAAAGGACATCCTTTTTAAAAAGGATGCATAGATAGAGATACTAATAGTAGGACTTGTTTAGGTGAGCAACCATGAAACGGAGAGTAGAGCCGATTCAGTATATACCGTCTTTTTAACGTCTGAAATATACTCCTGAAAGTCAATCCATTTGCCATCCAATCATTTTAGAAACTAGCCCTAGTTCGTAATGGTCTGTCACATAGACCCACCTCCATCTCAGTCCTTGGGCATGAAGACAACTAAAACTTGAGGACACTCTACCAAAAATGTCTTTCCTCTTCACAGACAGTAACTGGATGGACCTGCATCTCACACTACAAATTTCTACTACTAAGCAACCTCTTTCCTATTCAGCCCCTCAACGTGTACATTCATTCAACAAATACTGACACCTTTGCGGTGCAGGAACACAAAGGTAGCAGAGATACAGCTAACAGGCCAGCCAATCTCTTGTGGATCTCGCATTCAAGGTTGGGGGGTGGGGAGGAAGCAACAAGCAAATCAATTAATTTCCAGCCACTCTCACCAGTCAAACGGCCACCAAACTTTTAAGAGGCACTCTCCACCAACTTCCAAGATTTCTTGATTTCCCCTTCCTCTTCATCCCTAGGCAACTTTGTGTGTTCTATGATTCTGTTTCTCGGCTGTAACATAGGAGATCTTTAGCTCTCTCTGTAGGCAACACAAGGAGAGAAAACTTCTTCTCCTGGCAGGCTTGAGACAAGAAGGGACTGTTGAAGTCATAATTCAACTTCCTTATTTCTACAGATGAAGAAAGTGAAGGTTGGTGGAGTTAGATGACCAACGGAGTCAGGAAATGGGACCCCCAAACTGTCTGCAATTTGGAATTCCTTCTATAATCCCCATGGCACCCACTACAATGTTGTAAACTCTCTAGATGCCTGCACAAGCTCCCGTGCTCTGAGATTCCATATAAATATCCCTTTAGATATTCCATCTCTAAAGACCTCCAGGAAAACATATCCGCTTCTACTCTACCTAGGCCCTCACGTGCCGCTAAGTTGAAACCCCAGAGAACTCTGACTCCTTTCTGCCTGTTAGCAAAGCAGCAAGAAGTCAGAGAGTGAACAAAGGATAAAGAAGAAGACAGAACACTTGCAAGCTGGGGAAGAAGTATCTTGAATTTCTTCCCTTAAAATATTATGACTTCATATCCATGGCAGACATTATTTTCCTTCTGGTCACCGGTAATCCAATTATTTCAGCATGTTTTACAGCAGAAAGCAAATTTAGCACCTGATGAGAAGAAATGCTGTGACACACTTAGAAAAATATTACCCGGCGATGCTTTAATCAATTACAGCATTGATGGCGGGTAGAACTGCCAGGGCCCGGGCCCTTCTGACCTCCTGGTCCCTGTTAATACCTGATGCTATTTTATCTGAGAATCTAATTTGGGTTTGCCAGTAATTAAAATTCATGAAACTCCATCCACTATTAACCCTGGTTCTCCCCTACTGGATCCCGAATCTTCCGTGGAAAGCTCTCCACCTCAACAAAATGTGGATGGCTGTGGTGGATACGTCCACGTGTATAGATTCAGGAACAGAAAGAAAAGGTCTAATACTTCAGAATCCCATTTTAGAGATGGGGGATGCAGAAGAGGTCAGTAAGCCAATAGCCAGCCACTTGATAAGCACTCACAGAACCATCATTACCCCTTCCCCAAAACACGGACATTGCGAGGGAAATGAATTAAGTTAAGCCATACCTAAAAAATAGGTTTTGTAGGCATGAGAGTGGCATTTGTGAAGATGCGAAGTGAAATGGAGGGTACAAATTATACACAGGATAATCAAGCATGTTAAATAGAATAGGGGCGCCTGGGGGGCTCAGTCGGTTAAGCATCCGACTTCGGCTCAGGTCATGATCTCACATTTGGGGGTTCAAGGCCCACGTCGGGCTCTGTGCTGACAGCTCAGAGCCTGGAGCCCCTTCAGATTCCGTGTCTCCCTCTCTCTCTGTCCCTCCCCTGTCACACTGTCTCTCTCCCCTTCAAAAATAAATAACATTAAAAAAAAATTTTTTTAAAAGAAGAAGAAGAAAAGAAGACTGGAAGGAAATCCATTACAACAGTGACTACGTCGGGGTGTTAGGATTTTTTTCTGTTTTTTAAACTATTTTCTTTTTTTTTCTAATTTTTTTAAATGTTTTATTTTATTTTTGAGAGACAGAGCAACCAGCAGGGGAGGGGCAAAGGGAGGGAGACACAGAATCGGAAGCAGGCTCCAGGCTCTGAGCTGTCAGCATGGAGCCCGATGCCGGGCTCGAACCCACAAGCACGAGATCATGACCTGGGCCGAAATCGGACGCTCAACCGACTGAGCCACCCAGGAGTCCCTAAACTATTTTCTAATTGTCAACTTTTCCACATAAAGAAGAAAACCAAAACAAAATCCCAAGAGATGATCCCAGCCTCCTGTGTGTGGGTGTTTTGTTGTTGTCGTTGTTGTTTTTTCTTCCCTCAATGCACCAGAAAGAATCTGGTCTCTCTGCCATCTCCCCTCCTTCACTCTGTTGGTTGAGAGAAGAACCTGTCACACATCCGGTAACACTTGAGATGATCTACATGTATTCCGCGCATTCCACCCGGGGGCCTTACATTGAAAGTAAAGCTGTTGCCTCGCTTCCTGTTCACCATCAGCTTGCTGAGTGGCTTTGCTAGCACTCTTTTCCCGAGGCACTTACTGCATGAGTGATACCCACGATGGAGCCTATAAATTTATACAACAAATTGAGGAAATGTTTCCTCACAAGCTTAAGAGGCAATATTAATTAAAATACGTCTTTTCACATGGGATCATATAATATCTATTGCGGAAGCAATTAAGAATGAAGACATAAACTCATTAGATGTGTACTGTAAAGATGAAATGCTCAGAAATTATCGACTGTCCATATATTACCACCTCCAGCCATTTAGAGAAAATGCAATCGGCTAAGATGTAACGTGGCAGGGGTTGAGTGAGAATAAAATTAGTCTATATCCCTTTATGCCATGTGGAAGTTCATTAACTAGCCAGCTCAGGAACTCCTCTGATTTAAGAAGTCATTTAATTTTTAAATTAAGTGAAGATGTCTGACGTTTCTACTTCCCATTTAGTTTCCACAAATCTTAAAGCCCACTTTTTTTTTTTAACTGAAGCATAATTAACACACAGAGTGTATTAGTTTCAGGTGTACAATGTAATGATTCAACAATGCTATACATTGCTCAGTGCTCATCATGCTAAGTGTGTTTTTACTCCCCTTCATCTATTTTACTCATCTCCCCTCTGGCAACCACCAGTTGTTCTTTGTATTGAGTCTGGTTTTTTTGTTTGTTTCTATTTTTCCTTTGTTGTTCATTTGTTTCTTAAATTCCCATATGAGTGAAATCGTATGGTATTTATCTTTCTCTGACGGATTTGCACTTAGCATTATACTTGCAGGTCCAATCCATGTTGTTGCAAATGGCAAGATTTCATTCTTTTTCACGGCTGAGTAATATTCCATTGTGTGTATGTGTATGTGTGTGGTACCAATCTATATCCATCCATTGACAGATGGACTTTTAGACTGCTTCTATCTTGGCCTCTGTAAATACCACTCCAATAAACACAGGGGTACATAGATCTTTTAAAATTCATGTTTTTGTTTCTTGAAACCCCATTTCGTCTTCATCATAATTGTTTGTTTCAAGGATGAAGCTATCAAGACCTAACATTCGAAACAGATCCACAGTGTATAGCACCCACTTGTCAAATTCACCATAGGCTGACTCACTTTGCAAGATATTCAGAAACTAAGACAGCACCTATATTGGGCCCTCCAACTGAGAAGCTTTCCCTTCCTCCTGTGCATTCCCTTTTCACATATGAACAATGGAAGCATTCCCTTTAGATCATATCACTAAGTTTACCTTGACCCTTGGTCTCCTTAGAGGCCCAAATACTTTTGGATGATGAGAATAAAGTGTCTTAGGCCCTTACCTACTGTTTTTAACTCCCTTTTTCATACATTATCGCTTCTTTTAGAATAACAGTTTTGGATTACTAAAAGAGTCTACAGAGTGCCCCAAACAATAAATTTTAAATTTTAAAAACAGCCATACCAAGAGGGTGTTACTTTTCATTAATAAGCCTTGTAAATCTATTTAACTTTTGAAACTATGTCATTGAATTATTTGATTAAATAAAACCTAAGGGAAAAAATAAAGAGAGGAGCAGAAAAAAGGTAAGTTAGGTAACTTAAGCATTGTAAGTTTAAGTATAATCAATGAAAGACTTGAGATAAAACTATAAATCATATAATTTTTAACATGTATTTACTTTAGAGAGAGAGCATGTGCACCCCAGTGGGGGAGGGGGCAGAGAGAGGAAGAGAAACGATATGAAGCAGGCTCCCCACTGTGAGCACAGAGCCCAATGTGGGGCTTGAACTCATGAACCATGAGATCATGACCTGAGCTGAAGTCAGATGCTTAACCAACTGAGCCACCCAGGTGCCCCAAAACTATAAACCATAAAAATCAAACCAAGAGAGGAAATAAAAGGAAATAAACAAAAGCCTACCAATCTATAAGAAGTATGAAAAGAAAAAAAAGCTAAGAAAAGAACGGAAACTGAAAACCAAAGACAGATAGTAGAAATAAGTAAAAAAAAAAAAAAAAGGATAAATAATAATGCAAAGAAATATCATATTGGACAAACAAAACCCAAGTGTTTCTGCATAGAGAGAGAGAACTCAGGGAAAAGGATATAGAAAAATTGAGAATAAGATGTTAAAAAAGAAAAGCCATTATAAACATTAAAAGCTGGTACGTTGACATTATTATCATAGTAAAAGAGCAGTTAAAGCAAGATATACTAATATAAATAAATAAAAATATTGGATAACAAAGTAACCATAAAGAAATATCCATTGCATAAAGAGAACCACCAAAAAGATGTTAAGATTACATGCATCTAACATATGCATCTTAAAACTATAAAGCAATGGGGCGCCTGGGTGGCGCAGTGGGTTAAGCGTCCAACTTCAGCCAGGTCACGATCTCGTGGTCTGTGAGTTCGAGCCCCGCGTCAGGCTCTGGGTTGATGGCTCGGAGCCTGGAGCCTGTTTCCGATTCTGTGTCTCCCTCTCTCTCTGCCCCTCCCCGTTCATGCTCTGTCTCTCTCTGTCCCAAAAATAAATAAACGTTGAAAAAAAAATTAAAAAAAAAAAACTATAAAGCAAAAATGTTTTAATTTCATAGGAGATTTTAAAACACTTCTTTTAGAAACTAATAGATCAAAATGCCCAAAAACAAGGATACAAGAGATAGGAATAACATAATAAAATTTATTTTTAGTGACATAGTTCCCACTTGAAGTGACTCTCTTTGGAAGGTCACCTCAATTGATGTATTTATAGATAGATCCATCCTACATCTGGAGAAGAAAAACAAAAACTCTTCAAGTAAATTTCAAAGAAGAAATACATATACTCTATAGTCATATACAATGTCTCTAATCCATGGTTTACTTCAGGTGGCATTTTAATTGGATGTATGTATGATATATATTATGCATGTTATATATATAAAATATATGCATGTTATGTATGCATGTGTATATATTATGCATGTAATTACATATATGTAATTCTAAAATATTCAGAACAAATTACAATTATAAATATTATATACTTTAAAACTTATGGGATGTATAATATAGCCAGGAATGGACTTAACAAGGATATACAGTATGTATAAAGAGCTACAAATTAAAAAGAAAAAGAAAGACAATGAAAAAAAAAAGAGCAAAACACCTGAATAGGCACTTCACAAATCTACAATATCTAAATGGTCATCACACCTATGAAAAGATGTTTTCTTTTATTAGTCATCAGAGAAATGCAAATTAAAATCACAATACGTAACACCACATATTCAGAATGCCTATAAGGAAACAGACAAAATAAGAACTGTTGGAGAATTGACTTGAACTCTTTTACTGCTGGTGAGAAGTTAATTGATGTTTGGAAAACTATATGACTGCACTGAATAAAGCTGAACATTTGTATACTCTGTGACCAAATAATTCTCTTCCCAGGTAATATGAAACAGAAATGCATACGCACGTTCACTAAAAGACATGCAGAGAATATGCATAGCAATTATAAACCAAAAACTGACAATTAACCAAAGGCCTGTCAACAGGAGAATGGATAAACCATGGAATCCTAGACAACAACAAGAATGAATAATTTACAACACCATGCAACAACAGGGATGAATCTCACAAACAAAATGTTTAACAAAAGAAGCCAGTTTCATAAGACTACATGATCTATGATCCCATTTATCTAAAATTAAATAATAGGCCAAACTAATCAATGCTTTTAGAAATCAAGATACTCATTATTCTTCGGTGGGTAGTGACTAAAAGAGTGTTCACAGGAGCTTCTAGAGTGTAAGAAATACTGTGTAATCTGTGTAGTTGTTACACAGGAATGGTGAACTGATGAAAATTCATGGAGTGTTATATTTATTACTTCTAGACTTTTCTCTTTATCCACATTATACATTTATAAAAGTTTATTTTACAAATCGTGAAATGCAGCTAAAACACTATGTAGAGACAACAGTATGGCCTATAAATGCTTGTATTAAAAAATGAGAGAAATAAAAGTAAGTAACTGAATTATATCTCCAAAGAGATGCCCTAATTCCTGTACCTGTGGTTGTGGCCTTAGTTGGAAATAGGTCTTTGCAGATGTAACCAAGTTAAGATGAGGTCTTAATGGAGCAGGGTAGGCCCTAAATCCATTATGACTGATGTCCTTACAAGAAAATAAGAGACAGAGACATGGGAAGAAGGCCACGTGATGGCAGAGGCAGAGACTGGAGTTATGCCATCACAAACCAAAGAACAGCTGGGGATGCAAGAAGCAAAAGGGATCCTTTTCTAGAATTTTCAGAGAGCATATGGTCCTTGATCTTAGATGTCTGGCCTCCAGACCTGGCAGAGAATAAAGCTCTGTTTTTTTTTTTTAAAGCCACCCAGCTCGTCCGACTTCAGCCAGGTCACGATCTCGCGGTCCGTGAGTTCGAGCCCCGCGTCAGGCTCTGGGCTGATGGCTCAGAGCCTGGAGCCTGTTTCCGATTCTGTGTCTCCCTCTCTCTCTGCCCCTCCCCTGTTCATGCTCTGTCTCTCTCTGTCCCCAAAAATAAATAACGTTGAAAAAAAAATTTTTAAAAATAAAATAAAGCCACCCAGCTGACGGTACTTTATTACGGTGACCCCCCTACAAAGCTCATGCAGTAATGAATTCACTAAATGAAACTAGAAAAGCAACCAACACATACTCAAAGGCAGAAGTCAGAAACAATGAAATAATAAAATTAAGCTAATCCATAATGCATAATAATAAAGTTAATAACAAGCAATCAATGAGAACTGTAATTGAGGAAAGAACAATGAAGCAAAAGTAAAAGAAATAATAACAAAAATAAGAGCTGAATGGATTGGGGAGGAGACATAAATTACAAAATAACTTATAAACTGTCACTATGTTGTACACTTGAAACTGTAACGTTGTGGGTCAACCATACTTGAAAAAATAGTAACACCCAAAAAGGGGCACCTGGGTGGTTCAGTTGGTTAAGCAACCAGCTCTTGATTTTGACCTCCGGTCATGATGTCACCATTCATGGGATGGAGCCCTGTGTCAGGCTCCGCACTGAGCATGGAACCTGCTTCAGATTCTCTCTCTCCTCTCTCTGCCCTTCCCCTGCTTGTGCTCACTCTCGCTCTCAAATAAATAAGCATTTAAAATAATTAATAACATAATAATAGTAATACAAAAAATTCAAAGGAGACGGAGAAAGAAAATACAACTTCATATGGTCACTTTTCAAAAAACAAAAACAAACCTATAAACTGATTAAGAGAAAACCCACTCGTGGCACTATTAGGAACAGAAAACCACCAACAGCGGGTATTACAGATTTTAAAATATTTTAAAACCTTTTGACTGTTAGTATTACAACAATTTCAGAATTTTTTTAAATTGAAAAATACTCAGGGTTCTGGTATAACTTTCACTCATTTCCTTAAATGTTAACACCCTGTCCAATATTAGCATAGTTTGTAATGATCAAAAACAGAAAGCTAACCTTGATACAATATTGTTAATTATTACAAGGATCTAATTTGAATTTCACCAATTGTCCAACGAATATCCTTTATCTGGATTGAGATTTAATCCAAATTCATAACATCGCATTTCATTGTCATATCCCCCATTTTCAGACAGTTCCACGGTCCCTTCTCCTCTATCACTATACTTTAAAGAGTACTGGTAGGTTATTTTGTAGAGTGTTCCTTAACTGAGGTTTACCTTGTATTTTCTCATGATTAAACTCAGGTTATGCATTTTGGGCACCAATACCACAGAAGTGATATGGAGTCCTTACCAGTGCAAAATATAAGGAACTAACCATGATCACTTGGTTAAGATGGTTAAGATGATTTCTCCACCATAAAGTTACCCTTTTCCCTTTGAAATTAATGAACATCTTGTGGGGAGACACAAGGAGGCAATACAAATACTCTGTTTAGCATTGTCATTTCTCCCAATTGTAAAATGCATCAATGACATTTGTCTGCTACAATTGTAACCATGGTGTTTGCCAAATGTGATTTTCTATTTCACCGTTCATGCAACTTCTATTATTGAAATCCTCCTTAAGGAAAAGCTGCCCCTTCTCCTCCCTTCATTTATTTCATCAATTATTCAATTATCTGTTCCTATCAGTATGGGCTCATAGACATTTGTTTTATTCTATGGATGATCATTCAATACTATCTATCATTATTTATTTTATTGCTCTAAGTATGCAAGATATGGCCATTCAAAGCTCCTGGATGAGTTTCTGTGCCTTTTAAACATGATACCTTCATGTCTTACACTTTTTTACTTTCAAACATCACAAAATATTTTGGGTTTGCCTTAAACTTTGCTGACCTCAACTTGGCCGTTTCTCCAAGAAGGACCAACTACTTTCATTCATTTGTTGGAGGCTATTCTTTCCCCATTGGATGGTTTGATAACCATCAATAGAGAAAAAGATCTTAAAATAAAGAAATACCATAAAATACCAATACAAATCAAACCAATAACCCCCCCAAATCTTAAAATAAATAAATACCATAATCTAATTTCTATCAATATTTTTTAACTTGGATGAAACTGATAATATTCTAGGGAGGAAAGTAATCTAAGTTAACGCATGAATATATTGAAACTAATGATCGTTAAGCAAGTTTAATCTAATGGAAAAAAAGAATCTCTCCCTTACACCAGACCCACACGTTCTACACTAATTTTTCTATGAACAACAAAAAGCTAATTCCTGAATTCGATAGTTTTCAGTTTCAGAAACTAGCAATAAGGATAGATAAGCTTCTCTAATTGTTTTTATTTCTTTTCATGCATTCATTAATAGTTTTTATTAAGGTTATAATTCATGCCCATATAATTACTCAATTAAAGCAAATAATTCTGTATCATGTAATGTATTCGCAATTGTACAGCCATACCATAATCAACTTTAGGAGATTTTCATCACCCCAAAAGGAACTCTATACTGTTTCCCAGTCCCTCCCCATCCTCTTCATCCCACTTAGCACTAGGCAGCCATTCAATGGCTAACCTACTTTCTGTCTCTGTGGATTTGTCTGCTCCAGACATTTCATATAAATGGAATCCTACAATATGTGGTCCTGTGTAACTGGCCTCTTTCACTTAGCATAATGTTTTCAAGATTCATCCATGTTGTAGCATGCATAAGTAGTTTGTTCCCTTTTATTGTTCAATAATATTGCATTTTGTGGATATACCATATTTATTCATCCATTCATTAGTTGGTAGACATTTGAGCTGTTTCCACTGGGGGGGGGCAGCTATTATGAGTAACGCTACCATTTGTGTACAAGGTTTTGTGTGGACATATCCTTTCATTATCTTGGGTAAAAACCTAGGTGTGTAATCGCTGGGTCACATGGTACTCTTAAGGAAATGCCAGACAGTTTCCAGTGTGGCTGACCATTGTACATTCCCACCAACAAGGTATGAGGGTTCCAATTTCTCCACATCTTCCCCCCAAATTGTTATCATTTGTCTTCTCTATTATGCCATCCTAGTATGTGCGAAGTGGTAACTCACTGTGTTTTGATTTGCATTTCCTGACAGCTAATAGTGTGAAAGCTTCTTTTCATGTGCTTATTGGCAATTTTTATAAACTTTATTGGAAAATGTGTGTTCAGATCCTTTGTCCACTTATCACTTGGGTTACGTATCTTTTTATTATTGAGTTACAGGAGTCTGTGTATATTCTAGATACAAGTCCCTTATCATATATGAGATTTGCAAATGTTTTCTCCCATTTTGTGGGTGGTCTTTTCACTTTCTTGATAGTGTTCTTTGAAGTAAAATTTGATGAAGGCCATTTATCTATTTTTTCTTCGTTGCTTGTGCTATTAGTGCATATCTAAAACACCATTACTAATTCATGGTCAGGACAATCTACCCCCACCCTTTTATTTTTTTAATATATAATTTATTGTCAAATTGGTTTCCAGACAACACCCAGTGCTCATTCCAACAGGTGCCCTCCTCAATGCCCATCACCCACTTTCCCCTCTCCCCCACCCCCCATCAACCCTCAGTTTGTTCTGTATTTAAGGGTCTCTTATGGGTTTGCCTCCTTCCCTCTCTAACTTTTTCCCCCTTCCCCTCCCCCCCTGGTCTTCTGTTAAGTTTCTCAGGATCCACATATGAGTGAAAACATATGGTATCTGTCTTTCTCTGTATGACTTATTTCACTTAGCATAACACTCTCCGGTTCCATCCATGTAGCTACAAAAGGCCAGATTTCATTCCTTCTCATTGCCAAGTAGTATTTCATTGTATATATAACCACATCTTCTATCTCCCTTTGTCAGCTGATGGACATTTAGGCTCTTTCCATAATTTGGCTATTGTTGAAAGTGCTGCTATAAACATTGGGGTACAGCTAATCTTTGACAAAGCAGGAAAGAATATCCAATGGAAAAAAAGACAGTCTCCTTAACAAACGGTGCTGGGAGACCTGGGACAGCAACATGCAGAAGAATGAAACTAGACCACTTTTTTACACCATTCACAAAAAATAAACTCAAAATGGATGAAGGACCTGAATGTCAGATAGGAAACCATCACGAAAACCCTAGAGGAGAAGCAGGAAAAAAATTCTCTGACCTCAGCCGCAGCAATTTCTTACTCGACACATCTCCAAAGGCAAGGGAATTAAAAGCAAAAATGAACTATTGGGACCTCATCAAGATAAAAAGCTTCTTGCACTGCACAGGAAACAATCAACAAAACTGAAAGGCAACTGATTGGAATGGGAAAAGGATTTACAAATGGCATATCAGATAAAGGGCTAGTATCCAAAATCTATAAAGAACTCACCAAACTCCACACCCGAAAACAAATAATCCAGTGAAGAAATGGGCAGAAGACATGAATAGAACACTTTCTAAAGAAGACATCCAGATGGCCAACAGGCACATGAAAAGAGGCTCAATGTCACTCCTCATCAGGGAAATACAAATCAAAACCACAATGAGATACCACCTCACACCAGTCAGAGTGGCTGAAATGAACAAATCAGGAGACTATAAATGCTGGAGAGGATGTGGAGAAACAGGGACTCTCTTGCACTGTTGGTGGGAATGCAAACTGGTGCAGCCGCTCTGAAAAACAGGGTGGAGGTTCCTCAAAAAATTAAAAATAGATCCACCCTATGACCCAGCAATAGCACTGATAGGAATTTACCCAAGGGATACAGGAGTCTTCTAAGTGTTTAAAGTTTTAGCTCATACTTTTAGGTCTCGGTGCATTTTGAGTAAATATTTGTGTATGGTATGATGTAAGGGTGCAAACTTATTTTTTGCATGCGGATATCCAGCTGTCCCTGCATCATTTATTAAGATCATTTTTTCCTCCATCAGGATGGTTTGATATCCTTGGGAAAGTCAATTGACAGTAAATGTGAAGATTTATTTGTGGACTCTGATTCTATCCCATTGAGCAACATGTCTGTCTTCAAGTACCACAGTGTCTTGATTACTGTAATTCTGCAGTACGTTATAAAATCAGAAAGTTTAAATCCCACAACATTATTCTTTGTCAAGATTGTTTTGGCTATTCTCAGTCTCTTTCATTTTTATAATAATTTTAGGATAAGATTGTCAATTTCTGCAAAGAATCCATCTGGGATTTTGATAGGGATTGCACTGAATCTGTTAACAAATTTGGGGGACTACTGACATCTTAACAATATTTTCTGATGCATTACCATTTGATGTCTTTCCATTTATTTATATCTTCTTTAGTTTCTTTCCAAAATGTTTTATAGTTTCAGAGTATAGTTTAATACTTCCTTTTGTTCAGTTTATTCTTTGTTTTTCCCTTCCAAGATTTTACTTAAATTCAAGTTAGCTAATATACAGTGTTACCACTGGTTTCAAAAGTACACTGTGGTGATTCATCTCCTACACACAACACTCAGCATCCATCACAACTAGTGCCCTCTCCAATGCCCATCACCCACCCAGACCATTCCCCTACACTTCCCCCCTCCAGAACCCCCAGTCTGGTCTCTACAGTCAACAGTCTCTTATGGTTTGCCTCCCTACTTGTATCTTATTTATTGTTTCTCTTCCTTCCTCTATATTCATCTGTTTGTTCCTTAAATTCCACATATGAATGAAATCATATGATATTTGTCTTTCTCCGACTGACTTATTTGGCTTAGTATAATACCCTCTAGTTCCATCCACATCGTTGCACATGGCAAGATTTCATTCTTTCATTCATTCACATCATCTTATCCATTCATCAGTAGATGGACATTTGGGCTCTTCCCATAATTTGGCTATTGTTGATAGTCCTGCTATAACACATTGGGGTGCATGTGCCCCTTTGATTCATTATTTTGTATCCTTTGGATAAATACCTAGTAGTGCAATGGTTGGGTTGTAAAGTAGTTCTATTTTTAACTTTTGAGGAACCTCTATATTGTTTTCTAGAGTGGCTGCACTAGTTTGCATTCCCACCCTTTCTCTGCATTCTTGCCAACATCTGTTGTCTCCTGGGTTGTTAATTTTAGCCATTCAGACAGGTGTGAGGTGGTATCTCATCATGGTTTTGATTTGTATTTCCCTGATGATGAGTGACGTTGAGAATGTTTTCATGTGTCTGTTAGCCATCTGGATATCTTCTTTGGAGAAATAACTGTTCATGTCTCCTGCCCATTTCTTACTGGATTATTTCTTTTTTGGTGTTGACTTTGTAAGTTATTTATAGATTTTGGACACTAACCCTTTATCTGATATGCCATTTGCAAATATCTTCCCCCATTCTGTAGGTTTGCCTTTTAGTTTTGTTGATTATTTCCTTCACTGTGCAGAAGCTTTTTATCATGATGAAGTCCCAGGACCAGGACATACTATCTTGATGATTACCACTTTGTAATACAGCTTGAAGTCTGGAATTGTGATGCCTCCCACTTTGCTTTTCTTTTCAACATGACTTTGACTATTCAGGGTTTTTTCTGGTTCCATACAAATTTTAGAATTGTTTGTTTTAGCTCTGGAAAAAAAGCTGGTGTTATTTTGACAGGGATTGCACTGAATGTGTAGATTGCCTTGGGCAGTATAGACTTTCTAACAATATTTGTTTTTTCCAATCCAGAGCATGGAATCTTTCTCCATTTCTTTGTGTCTTCTTCAATTTTTTCATAAGTACTCTATAGGTTTCAGAGTACAGATCTTTTATCTCTTTGGTTAGATTTATCCCTGGGTATCTTACGGTTTTTCGTGCAATTGAAAACAGAACTGATTCTTTGATTTCTCTTTCTGCTGCTTCATTATTGGTGTACAGAAATGCAACAGATTTCTGTACATTGATTTTCTATCCTGTGATTTGCTGAATTCATTTAACAGTTCTAGCAATTTTTGGTGGAGTCTTTCGGGTTTTCTACATATAATATCATGTCATAATGCGAAGAGTGAAAGTTTGACTTCTTCCCTGCTGATTTACGTCTTTTATATTATGCCTTTAATTTCCTTTGTCTGACTGCTAGACTAGGACTTCCAGTACTATGTTGAACAACAGTGGTGTGAGTGGACATCCCTGTCATGTTCCTGACCATAGGGGAAAAGCTCTCGGTTTTTTCCCCATTGAGGATGATATGAGCTGTGGGTCTTTCATATATGGCCTATATGATGTTGAGGTATGTTCCCTCTATCCCTACTTTCTTGAGGGGTTTTATCAAGATAGGATGCTGTGTTTGTCAAATGCTTTTTCTGCATCTATTGAGAGGATCGTAGGGTTCTTATCCTTTCTTTTATTAATGTGGTGTATCACATTGATTGATTTGCAGATATTGAACCACCCCTGCAGCTCAGGAATAAATCCCACTTCATCATGGTGAATAATTCTTTTAATCTACGGTTAGATTCAATTTGCTAGTATCTTGTTGAGAATTTTTGCATCCATGTTGATGAGGGATATTGGTCTATAATTCCCCTTTTTAATGGGGTCTTTGTTTGGTTTTGAAATCAAGGTAATGCTGGCCTCATAGAATGAGTTTGGAAGTTTTCCTTACACATTTCTATTTTTTGGAACAGTTTCAGAAGAATATTAACTCTTCTTTAAGTGTTTGGTAGAATTCTTCCATTAAGCTGTCTGGCCCTGGACTTTCGTTGTTGAGTTCTTTTTTTTTTTTTTTTTTTAATTACTGATTCCATTTCTTTTCTGGTTATGGGTCTGTTCAAATTTCTACTTTCCGGTTTCAGTTTGGTAGTTTCTGTTTCTAGAGATTTTGTTCAGTTTATTCTCAACTATTTTATTCTTTGTAATGCGAGTATAAATGTATCATTTTCTTAATTTAAGTTTTGCACCATTCTTTATAAATGTATAGAAACAGAATCTGTTAAAACTTACCTAACTCATTCACTCAGTCTAATAGTTTCTTACCGAATTCCTTTTTCTTTCTTTTTTTTTTTTTCTGTATGCAAGATCATGTCATCTGCAAACAGACATAATTCTTCTCCCCAATGTGAATGCCTTTTGTCATGGACTGGTGGCTGTGCCTCCTCCCATTCTATATGGCGAAGTCATAATCCCCATTGTGGCTGTATTTGTTGTAAAGAAGTAATTAAGATAATATGAGGTCATAAAGGTGGGACCTTGATACAAAAGTATTAGTGCACTTAAAGAGAGACAGAAGGGAGAGATTGCATTCTCCCTCTCCCCCAGTTTCTCTCCCTCTCCCTACCATTGACGACACAGTGAGAAGGTAGCCATCTGCACCCTAGAAAGACAGTCCTCACCAGAAACTGGCGCTACCAGACCTTGATCTGGGACTTCTAGCCTCCAAATGTATGAGGAAATAAATTTCTGTTGCTTAAGCCATCTAGCCCATGATTTTTTTTTTACAGCAGCCTGAGCAAAATGATACACCTTTTGTTTCCTTCTATGACCTAACTGCCCTGGCTAGAACCTCCAGAACAATGTTTAATAAAAGTGTTGAGACTGGGGTGTCTGGGTGGCTCAGTAGGTTGTGTCCAACTCTTGATTTCAGCTCAGATCATGACCCCAGCATCAGGGGATCGCCCCTCATGAAGCTCCATTCTGAGCATGCAGCCTACTTGAGATTCTCTCTCCCCCACCTGACCCTCTCCCTGCTCATACTCTCTCTCTTAAAATAAAAAAAAAATATTTTTTGATGTTTTAAAAAGTGGTGATAGGGACATCACCATGTTCTAGATCTTAATAGGGCAACTTTTGGTCTTTTACCATAAGATGTTAGTTGTTTTTATAGGTATTTACACATGAGGAAGTTCCCTTCTACTCCTACTTTGTTGAGTACTTTTATTGTAAAAGGTTATTAGGTTTTGTCAAATGCTTTTTCTGCATGTAATGGGATTATCATGTGGTTTTGTCATTATTCCACTAATATAACATATTACATTAATTGATTTTCAGATCATAAACCAACCTTGCACCTGGCTAATTCCCACTTGGTGGGATATGGTAAATAATCTTTCTTGTATGTTGCTGGATTTAGTTTGCTAGTATTTTGATAAGAATTTTTACATCTATATTCATAAATGATATTAGTCTGTAGTGCTTTTCCTATGATTTGTCTGGTTTTGGTATCAGGGTTAATACTGGCCTCATAGAATGAATTGGAATGTGTTCTCTCCGATTCTATTTTTGGAAGATTTTGTGCAAACATGTTTTTAATTCTTGTGTAAATGTTTGATAGAATTCACCAATGAAGCTATCTGGATCTGGGTGTTTCTTTGTGGACACTTTTTAAAATTGTAATTCAATCTCTTTACTTGTTATAGAGGCTATTCTTCTGTTCACATTTTATTTCTCTGAGCCAATTTGATAGTTTATGCTCTCTTAGAATGTCCATTTCATCTAATTTATCTAATTATTGGCATACTATTATTTATAGTATTCCTTATAATATTCTTTTTAAATTTCTGTAAGGTGTTAGTAATTTCCCCCTTTCCTTCCCAATTTTAGTAATCTGAGTGTTTCTTTTCATTTTTGGTCAGTCCAGCCAAAGGAACCATGTTTGGTTCATTGTTTATCAACTATTTTCTATTCTCTAATTCTAATAACATAATCAACATTATATTAATTTCTGACCAATTTGTATTAATTTCATCCTTTAGTTTGTTCTTTTTCAGTTTATTAAGGTAGATAGTTAGGTTACTGGTTTAAGGTCTTTCCTCTTTTGAATACACAGTTACAGCTATAAATTCTAAGTACTGTTTTACTTCCACCCATAAGTTTTATATTGTATCTTCAATTTCAATAATCTCAAAGTATTTCTAATTCCCCTGTGGTTCCTTATTTAACCACTGGCTATTTAGAAATGTGCTGCTTAATTTCTACATATTTGTGAATTTCCCAAATTATTTCTGTTATTGATTTAAACTTCATTCCACTATAGTTAAGAGAACATACTTATATGATTACATAATTTTAAATTTATTGAACTTTGGTTTATAGACTAGCATATGGTCTACTGGAGAATGTTCCATGTGCATTTCAGAAGAATGTATCTTCTGTGGTTTTGGATGTAGCATTCTGCAGATGTCTGTTAGGATGGGTTGCATAACTGGGCTGTTCAAGTCTTCTAGGTCCTTGTTAATCTTCTGCATTTATTTAAGTCCATTATTAAGGAGGGATGTGGGTGCTTTCAAGTATTGTTGAAATGTCTATTTCTACATTTCATTCTGTCAGTTTTTCCTTTAGGTATTTGGCACTCTGTTTTTAGGTGCATGTATGGTTTATAATTGTTACATATTCCTAAGAGATTGACTCTTCCTATCATAATTAGATGTCCCTCTTTTTCTCTAGTAACAATGTTTAAAACCACTTTATTTAATAGTATTGTTAAGTAGTCACTCCAGTTTTCTTATGGATGCTGTTTGCATGATATATTTCTTCATCCTTTTTCTTTAATGTATTTGTAACACTGAATCAAAGTGTGTCTCCATTAGCATAATTGGATCTTATTTTCTTCCTCCAGTCTTACAATCTCTGAGTCTTGATTGGATTGTTTAATCCATTCTCATTTAATGCAATTATTTATATATTCTCCTATTTTACTTTTTGGTTTATGTGTCTCATGACACTCTTCTCTTATTTCTGTTTCACTGCATTAAGTGAATTTTCTACTGTAGCAACTTAATCCCTTTATAATTTTTCTCTTTTTTTTGAGATATTTTCTTAGCCATTTCTTTAGGGGTGAATATCATATAAATATTAACTTGTGGAACCTATTTCATATTTATACTAAATTCCAGTGAGAAAAAAACTATAGAAAGTATATGGATGTAGCTCTATTCCCACTGCCTTTTTGTGTTATTTTTTATACATATTACATCTATAAATGTTATAAACTCAAGGACACACTGTTAAAGCTATTACTTTAGATAATTTTATCTTTTAAAAAAGCTGGAAAATACGGACAGCAAGTGTGTTATGTTAAACTTATTTATAATTTCTGGTTCTTTTCATCTGTTCCTATAGATTCAAGATACCATCTGGTGTCATTTACTTTACTGTCATTACTGTACCTCAGTACAGCTTTGTTCCCACCCACCTCTTCTGTGCTGTTTGCAAAATTATGTTACATATTTACATATTACAGGCCAACATATTAGTGCGTGTATGTGTATGCATGTGTGTGCACATACATGTGACTTTGTATGATTGTCTTTTGAATCAGTTTAAAAAGGTGAAGAAATATGCATTTACACTGCCTTTTATAATACCTAATCACTTGACCCGTGCTCTTTGTTTGTTCTCATGAATTGGAATTACTGCTTGGGGTCATCTGCTCTCATTCTAAACAATTAGCATCTCCTGTACGGGATGAATTCTGTCAGTTTTGGTTTACTACTATAGGGTAAGACAGGAAATTGACTTTCTTCCTTTTTTTTTTTTAATGTTTATTTATTTTTGAGAGAGACAGAGACAGAATGTGAGTGGGTTAGGGGCAGAGAGAGAGGGAGACAGGGAATTCAAAGCAGTCTCCAGGCTCTGAGCTGTCAGCACAGAGCCTGACGCGGGGCTCAAACTCACTAGCTGTGAGATCATGACCTGAGCCGAAGTCGGTCACTCAACCGACTGAGCCACCCAAGGCACCCCTGACTTTATTTCTTCGTAACAGTCTCTAATAAATAAAGACAGAGTATGTCTCTACTTGACCTTAGTTTTCACCTTTACTTTTGAAAGACAATTTTGCTGGATAAAATGCTTCGTGAATAGTTTTCTCCCCCTTTCGGCACTTTGGATACATCATCCCTCAGACTTCTGGCCTTCATTCTTTCTGATGAACAGTCAGCTTTAACCTAACTGGAGTCCCTTGTATATGAAGAGTCATTTTTCTCGTGCTGCTTTCAAGATTATCTCTTGGTTTTTGACCTTCAGCATTTATACTATGACCTATCTGTGTGTACATCTCTTTTCATTTATCCCACTCGAAGTTTCTTAAGTTTCTTGGGTGTGTATGTGGTTTTTCATCAAACTGAGAACATTTCCAGCCATTATTTCTTCAAGTGTTTATTTCTGCCTCTCTCTTTCCCCTCTTCTGGTCCTCCTACATATACATTGGTGTACTTAATGGTATCCCACAATTGACACGCTGCTCATTTTTCTTCATTTCTTTCTCCCTCTGGGTTCTTTAGATTCCAACTGGAATCTATTGGTCTATCTTTAAGTTCACTGATTCTTTCTTCTAACAGTTCAAATATATGGTTGGGCTCATTGGTGAATTTTTTATTGTAGTTACTATACTTTTTAACAACAATTTCCACTTGGTTCCTTTTTATAATTTCTATCTCGTTATCAACAGTGTCTATTTTATATCACATTGTCATCATGCTTTCCTTTATTTCTTTAATCATGGTTTCCTTTAGTTCTCTGAATGTATTTAGAATGACTACTTTGAAGTGTGTCTATCAAATCTGACAACTGATTCTTTTCACAGGCAATTTCTGTTGTCTGATTTTTTTCCCTCACTTTGGCATCATAGTTGCCTGTGTTTCTGAGCTCATCATTTTGCGCTGTGGGGAGATGGGACATTTCAGAGACATATTGTAGCAACCCTGGGTATTGGTGGTCCACCTCTGACAATTCCTGTTGTATGGGATCGTATTACTAGTGAATGGCTACACTGTGTCCCTGAAGTCTCTTCCTTATCACTGCCTGTAAGGTGTGTAGCCTTTCATGTTGTTTCTCTGGGGGCACAATCTGGGGTGTGTCCGCAGTCACACTGGGATGACAGTGGTTTTGGGAGGACTCCCTTTAACTATGTCTTTCTAAGATCACACCTAACTGCTAGGTTCACTAATTGCCAAATGATTACTCTATTGTTTTTAACAACGGCCTGTAGCATAAATGGTTCCATAGTCTGATCCAATGTAATTTGCATTCCTTTCTATAGGTAATTTTTTAAGTCAGTGCTAGTTTTGTTCTGACCATAGGAAGGCTCTTTTTAGGTGTCTCTTTCCCTGATTCTCCCTAGTAAAATGACTGGCTTAGTATTTAACTTCTGCCTTCACCTCCAAAACTCCACTATGTTTGAGAGAACTTTTTAAGGCCTGAACTTCTGCCCCCCTGTTTCAAATAAAGTCATTTCCTTTGGGGAGAGCTCTGACGTTCTCTGGTACTAAGGCCTGCCTCTCCCCCTGCATAAAATCTCTGAGCCAGGGGCACCTGGGTGGCTCAGTCGGTTGAGTGTCTGACTCTTAGGTCATGATCTCACAGTTCACGAGTTTGAGCCCCACACTGGCTTTGTGCTGACAGTGCAGAGCCTGCTTGGGATTCTCTCTCTCCCTCTCACTCTGCCCCTCCCCTGTTCGTGCTCATGTTCTCGCTTGCTCTCTCTCTCTCAAAAATAAATAAATAAGCTTAAAAAAATTTTTTTAAATCTCTGAGCCATGAGCTCTAAGGCTATAAACAAGGACAGAGGCCTATTTCTCTTTAAATAACACCCTTGCCTTAAGAGTAGGATGCTAGCAGGAATGGTACCCTATAGTCTCTAATGGTCTTTCCTGGCAAGGAACCTGCACCTATGAATGAGCTGGAGTGGGGATGATGGTACCCCAGTATTTCACCATGTCATGACTAAAGTAGAGCCTCCAACCTATCAGTGGTGGCTGGGTGGAAGATGGGGCCTCCAAACATCAGCCATATTCACCTGAAATCTACCCTCTGCAACCCGTAGCCAGGAAAGATAAGAAACGCTGGTGGTCTGCCCTTCCCAGGAAGAGAACTTAGCTCTCAACTTGTAGCGTCTGTGATAAGGAGTCCTGTGTTCTTGCCCGCATCTGCCTTGAGGGGGATTCAGTCATAATGAACTAAGAAGAGGGAAGGAGGGAAAAGGTCTCGTTTCAAATGCCAAAAATTCTCAGTGGTCTTAACAAGTTTTAGATTTTCTTGAATCAATGTTTGTTTGCTATATGCCCTTAAGAAAATTTCCAGAAACGTTAAATGGCTGTTTTCTTACAATAATTTTCAACAGGAATGTTTGTCTTGCTCAAGAGCAGGTTCACGGAACTAATCATGTTGCCATTCCGGAGGCGGACTCCACTAATCATGTTTTAAGCTTGTTAAACAGTAATCCATAAGGAAGCAAGTTCAGGCAGGAACAGTAAATTAAAGACCAATCTTAAGTAAAACTCACAATAAATGTTAATAAAATGAATTTGACAGTTTATTTTTAAAAATAATCCACCCAACCTAGACATGATACATCAGGAATTCAAGGATGGCCCAATGTCATATCTATTCACCTTGAAAGATAAAAGCGCCTGCAGAAAAAATATGTATCTATGGTACCACTGATACACGTTTAAAAAGTACAAAAAATTCTATGTGTTTTTATGAATGTGGTATGTATGTAGTGAACACAGAAGCAGAAAATGGACTATACATGGAAAATTCATAATAATGTTATCTCTGAGAGGGAAGGAAGGAGAATGAGATTACAAGTAGACATAGGAGATTTCAACTTGATCTGATAGATGTTCGTTAAAGTATAAGTAATATTTATCTCTAATTTTTTTTAATTTTAGAGAGACAGAGAGCATATGATCAGAGGAGAGAGGGGCAGAGGAGAGAGAGAGAGAGAGAGAGAGAGAGAGAATCTTAAGCAGATTCCATGCTCAGCACGGAGCCCAATACAGGTCTTAATCCCACAACCCTGGGATCATGACCTGAGCTGAAATCAAGAGTCTGTCGCTCAACCAACTGAGCCACCCAAGTGCCCCTCTCTATTTTTACATGTTAAAATAATGTATGGGCTATTTTATAGAGTTATGGGCTAAATTGTGCCCCACCCCCCAATTTATATGTTGAAGCCCCTAACATCTAGTGCCTCAGAATGTTACTACATTTGGAGACAGGGCCTTTAAAGAGGTAAGATTATAGGGATGCCTGGGTAGCTCAGTCCATTAAGCATCTGACTCTTGACTTTGGCTCAGGTCCTGATCTCACGGGTTCATGGGTTCAAGACCCACGTTGGGCTCATGTGTGGACAGCACAGAGCATACTTGGGATTCTCTCTCTCTTACCCCTGCCCCGCACACATGCTCACCCTCTTTCTCTCTCTCTCTCTCTCTCAAAATAAACTTTTAAAAAATAAGGCTATCATGGTGGGCCCTACATCAGTCTGACTAGTGTTCTTATGCAGAAAGAAATCTGAATATAGAACGAGACACTGGAGAAGCAGGCACACAGCTGAAAGACCATGGAGAGGACACACTGACAAGGCAGACATCTGCCAAACCTAGAAGAAAGGCCTCAAAGAAACCACACCCACCAACGCTTTGATCTTGGACCCGTAGCCTCCAGAACTGTGAGAAATATTTTTTCCATTGTTTTAGCCACCCAGTCTGTGACATTTTGCTAAGACATCCCTAACAAACTAAGAAGATAGATAAGATAGAGAGATAGGTAGGTAGGTAGGTAGGTAGGTAGGTAGACAGATAGAGATAGATAGATAGATGATAGATAGATAGATAGATAGATAGATAGATAGAAAGAATAACTAACCCAAGATGAATGCAAGCAACTCAACATGCTTCTATATTTGCAGAATCTAACTATAGTATTCAAATATGAGGCTTACATGCTGAAAAATCCAGTAAGGTTTATTTGCCTTTCATATTTTACAAACTTTTAAGACAAACTGGAGTTTAAATCCTTGTTCTGTCTGCATACTAGCCATATGACTTGGAGCAAGCCTTTTTCTTTCTGAAACTCAATTCCCACATATGTAAAATAGGGACAAGAAAACATACCTCCCCAAGTTTTTTGTGATAATTAAAGGATTTACAATACATAAAGTGCTTCATTCAACTTCCCAATCTATAACAGGTATTCGTCAAAACCAAACCTTGCCTTTGGGCCCTTTCCCTGAACATCTATCTCCAGAAAACACTACTGATGAGTCAACGTGAGGGAGCAAAGTTAGAGACAAAAAGTCCAATTCACAGGTAAAGAGTATCACCTCTGGCATTTCAGATGCTCCCTTGGATCTTTTTCTCCTTGAATCATTTCTTCCTCAGGGGGAGTCAGATTTGAAGCCAGAGTCCCAAGTTAAATCCCCAGCTCTGCCACTTTTTACCTATGTGACCTTGAGCAAACCACGTAACTGCTCTGTGCCTCAGTCTCCTAATCTGTAAAATGAGGCTAATAATCCCTATCTTTATGAATCACTGTGAGGACTGCAGATCACATATGCAAGTACCTGGCACACAGGAAACATTCGACACATCAGAATCGCTATTGTTGTCATCATGGTTTTTGTTCTATTATTATTATCACGATTACAAAAGCAGCTTCGTTGTACATATTAAAAACTCAATACAGATGTATATATTCTATCCAGCACTATATCATCTCCATTAAAAGGCCATTTATAACGTGGTCCGCAACACCGGCTACCATCACAAAGGCACAGACCGAGTTTGCAAATGGGACAAGCAACATTAATCTCTCCTTAATGGATATTTCCTCCTCCCACCTCAGGTTCCACTCTAGAATAGTGAGGACTTTAATGTCTCATGGTCGGGGGATCCTAATAAACACATAGCTCTTACTGAGTCCACCTGTCTAAACTCAACTCTAAAGGTGGAAAGTTACCTAAGTCAGAGTTATCGACTTAAGAGAGATTTATTTCAGGCTCTCACAAAACAGCAACATGCTTTGTCTCTAAACCTGTCTCAACTTTGCTCCAATTGCCCTCTGAATTATTGACAGACCTAATTAACCCAGCAATTGCTTAGTGATAATTACCAGCTTTTCTGAGGCAACAGTTCTGATCCCCAGGTCCAGATTTGCTAAGAAACCTGAAGAGATAGCAAAATAATCACAATCGAAGCCACAAGCGCCTATCTGCGGCACACGTCCTGTCAATTAAATTCTTTTATCCCTCAGAAGGAACACATGTCAATTTTAAACCAGAATTAACCTTTTAATTCCAATTTTCCTTCTGAAGCTTAAGGTTAGAAACGGACCAGAAACTGATAAATGAGACACTCGGGAACCGTTGCTCTTGGGTCACGGAAAACATTAACCCCGCCCCCCCCCCCCCAGAGATGCACAGATAAATCTTTTGACAAAATACTTCCAACTCTTCAGAGACATTTTTAGCAAACACAAATGTTTATCCCAAAGTGCTTCAGCGCTGTCAGCACAAGCTTGGCATGTTATATGCGGTTTGCATCAAGCTCAAGTCCAAAATCTGGGCAGTTTTCAGAGAAGGTGCCCAGAAACCGTATTGTCTGCATTATTCACAATGCTGGAAGCTAGATCCATAGCTGCAGTTCACCAACGATGCTCCAAAGCCCAGCAAGGAGTCGTTTTTGACACAGTGAATTTAGCGAGAATGATGCGCTCCTCTGCAGGACCCAAAGGGCGGTATTCTCAGGTTAACAAAGACGATAATGAAGCAGCAGCCTTCAGGCCAGAGAATACCACCTGGGAACCATTCTTCCTGGGAAGGAGCTACGTGCAAATACAGAATTCACGAGGAGAAAAACCACGGTGGAGTTACTGCACGTACCGGGGTGGCAGCGGAGAAAGAGTTCACGGCAGAGCATCAAGCCTCAGGAGGGGTCCGTCCACCCCTTCCCATTCCCATCTGCGAGCCCATCTGGAGACCACAGGTCTTACACAAACTGAAGTCCTGGGGCCTCTGGTTCAGGAAGACATGGCCCGTAGGGTTTGTCTTGGGAAAAAAATAAAAATAAAAAACAAGTAGGGGCCATGATGGACTTATCAGACACAGTCAAGTGGATTGTGGATGAAGAGTCGCTTGTTAACCACCGGGTATGTATACAGGTGGCCTGGAAAAGTAAACAAGGCCAGTCGCTGAGAATAACATAGTTATGACCGGAGGATGAGTTAAATCCCTCTGAGAGGGGATGGCACAAATTTAACAACACTTGGAAATGACTCTTTAAGTAGAAGAATAACCTAACCAATGTTATGGGTAAGCGATGCGAATGATTAACCAAACATCTCACTCAACCACAGACATAACACTACTATCAGTAACCACCGTTTCCTGATTGTCTACTACATTCTAGACATCGTATTGCTTTATTTCACTGATCCTCCAATGGGCCATGAAAGATGGGTAATACATATACCATTTGACTGATGAGAACTTAAGCCCTTCGAGCATGAGCAGCAGCGGCAGCGCTTGGGAACTTGTCAGAAATGCAGATTTTCAGGCTCAACCCCAGACCAACTTGATCAGAAACTTGGGGCTGGGATCCAGAAATTTATGTTTTAGCAAGCCCTCCAGATTTATTCTGATGGGTGCTAAAGTTTGAGAGCCACCACCCTGGGGCAATGGCTCTCCGTCTTGGCTGCACACTGAAATTACCTGGACAGTTTCAAAAACTACCCATGCATGGGTTCCATCCCTAAGATATTCCGATTTAACTGATCTGGGGTGCAGCCTGAGCACAGGATGTTTAAATGTGTCCCAGGTGACTGTAATGTGCAGCCAAGGATGAGAGCCACGGACTGGAAACTAATTTTCCCACGGTCCCCTGAGACAACGAAAACAACAGGGCCAAGATTCAAACTCAAGTATGAGACAAATGTGTGCTCCATCCATACATCTTTGGTGCTCAAAGCCTGGTCCAGAACCAGCAGCACCTGCAGCACCTGGAATCTTGCTAGGAATGTGGCAATCTCAACTCACAACTCAGACCTATGGTATCAGATTCTACGTGTTAACAAGATCTCTAGATAATAAGCAGATACAATAAAGTTGGAGAGGTAGGACATTACTCAATGCTAATTATAACATGCAGTCATCAGTGCTGATTTGTTTAACTGTCCTTATCAGGAATACTGACTGAGATATCTGTTCCGATCAATCCCCTCTTCCCTCTTCCCTCTTCCTTATATCCATTACTTTTCTGATTCCATTTAGAAATAGCTGGTAAGTGGGAGGAGGAAGGGGCTTACACAGCCTGAAACAAAGAGATGAACTAAATTTCTGAACACACGTTTTTAAATGCATACTAGAGGAAGAAGGAAGGAAAGGGGAAAAAAAAGAAAGAAGGAAGGAAGAAGAGGGAGAAAGAAAGGAGAAAAGGAGGGGAAGGAGGGGAAGGAGGGAAGGAGGGGGAAGGAGGGGAAGGAGGGGAAGGAGGGGAAGGAGGGGAAGGAGGGGAAGGAGGGGAAGGAGGGAAGGAGGGGAAGGAGGGGAAGGAGGGGAAGGAGGGAAGGAAGGGAGGAAGACCTTGCTATAAAAACTGAAACTTCTCTCAAATGGTAGGAATTGCCTTATGTGGCTGAGAGCTCCATATCTCTAGAAGAATTCAAATAAGTACTGAAAAAAGAAAACCTCACTGGTTGTAAAATTGTTCTAATACCTTGCTATTAGAAGGATGATGCCTGGACCAGCAGCATCACTGGGGCCCTTACTAGAAATGGAGAATCTTAGGACACCTGGGTGGCTCAGGTGGTTAAGCGTCAAACTCTTGATCTCAGCTCAAGGTCATGGGTTCAGGTCCTGTGATGGGCATGGAGACTCCTCAAAAGAAGAAAAGATACGTGGAATACTGGGAACCCGTGTTTTATCAAGATCCACCAGGAAAGAAGCAATAATCTAGATCAAGGTTTGAATCGTCAGCTCACAGGTCCTTGTGCTCCATCCCAATGTGTTAAATCAGAATCTCTAAACTTTTTGTAAAAAAAGTCTATTTTTCACAAAGGCTCTCAAGTGCTTTGGGGTAAGCAGTCAGATTTGGAAGTCAGTGGTCAGGTG
Source organism: Lynx canadensis (assembly GCF_007474595.2). Lineage (NCBI taxonomy): Eukaryota > Metazoa > Chordata > Mammalia > Carnivora > Felidae > Lynx > Lynx canadensis. The sequence goes on along the minus strand of NC_044317.1, from coordinate 31,831,010 downwards.
ACCTTTAAAAGGACCCTCCATCGCTGAGACTGTGATTCTGGGTCACCCCTTTTCATTTTCCAGGTGGGGGGGCAAGTTTTAGCGGGCAGGGGAGCAATTTTCCAGTCGTCTACTGCTGACACAAGCATTACGCACAGAGGAAGCCCTGACAAGGTCTGCTTCTTCCGTCACTTGCAAGGCCTGATTCATGAAGCCAAGGCCTTTACTTTACCAAACACAACGACAAGGAATATGCATACGTATGATGCTCTCTCTTCAAGGCAGGGAAATGGAGCCCTGATACTTCACCTAGGCTCAGGAGCTGCCTCTTCCACCTGTTCCCTGAGCTGGAGAGATGCTACCCACAAGCCCAGGCACACACAGACCTGCCGACTCACCTTCAGAATGCTTACTGCATTAGGATGAAGAGAAGGGGCCGGCTGCCTTTGACCTACCTCATTCCCAGACTAGAGAGTCAATCCACACCTCTTACTCCAGGTCAGATTAGATCTTGCTCTGGAAAGTCCACTCTGCTTTCAAGAAACAAAAGTAAGTCTGAAGGTTCTGGTCCCATACCTTTTCCTTTTTTTTTTTTTTAAATAAGTAAAATTTTGAAATTCACCCAGGATTGTCTGTTATTAGTATCTAGCCCTATTTTCTTTAGTGTCAAGCCCTCTTGATTAGAAGAAGCGGTGAATCTCAGAAACCAGACACTCCCCTTACCTGTCCCCTCTCTCTGGCTCCTGCAACAGCCTCCCTGTCCCTCGCCCTGCCCAGTTCTTGCCCCCTTTTCATGCATTCTCCATGAATCTGTTCACATCCTTCCACTGCTTCAAGCAGTAAATAGTAAGTGCAGTGGGATTAAATGCAATTAGAAATTACAAGCAGTCAGTTTATCCTCTGCGCACATGTCCTCTGGTCCCCCTGCTAGCCTACATGCTCACGGGCAGCCCTGTGGCCATCCTGTCCATCGCTGTAGTCCAGGATCTAGCACAGAGTCTAAACACACTGGATGCCAAGTAAGTATTGTTTGAATGGGTGAATGTATGATAATTGAATAAGTAAATGAATGAATAACCAAAAGGATTAGGAAGAGAACCACCAAATATTTTCAAGAGCCAGGCAGGAACATTAGAAACACAATAGGCCCAGATTCTGAAACCGGACTTCCTGGGTCTAAATCTGGGCTCTTCCCCCTTACCAGCGGGTGATTAGGGGCAAGTTTCTTACATTCATTTTGCCTTGGTTTCTTTCCTCTTGTAAAAAGTGACAATAATAGCACTTTCCTCGGGGGCGGCTATGACAATTAAATGAGTTTATATATGTGAGAACTTAGGGCCTTGCACATGGTTAGTATTATGTACATATTTACTGTGTTCTTTTATATCTCTGCATATATTCTGCTCTAATTGGTGGAGACAATGAACAGTGAGCCCATAACAAACTCTCCCAGATCAGCACTGCATTTGAGGGATCATCGTTAGAGCATGTCTACCATCAAACTCAACCTGGTCTTAAGGACAGAGCAGCAACTTGGCAAATGTACACACAGTGCTGGTGTTTGTGGGGCAGTTGGGAAAAAGAAACGTTGGGAGAGGAAAAGCAAGCCACATTATGATTATATGAAATCATATATGTGGATGGAAAGGAAAATCTGCTCACAGGCAATGAATGACAAGACCTAACAACCAAAAAGTGGCATAATTTTTGTTTGTTTTCAGCTTTGTTAATGTTATTTTAAGGCAATCCTGAGCTCTCCAAGATTCCCAGAATCTGGCACAGTCCTGAGTCAGGCCTCCTGAGGTGGTGGGCGGGGGGGGGGGGGGGGGGGGGAGGAGAGGTTGGGGGGTGATTCTGGCACTGGAGGTCATGACTGCCTCTTCACCCGATGCCACTCCTTCATCTCTACAGAAAAGGTGGGCAACTGGGCCTCACATCACTCAGTCATGCCTTCTCCTTTACAGATTTCAGTTCTGCTTAATGTGTGTGTCTGAGCCTCGATTCCATGATAAATGTGAAGAAAGAGTGAGTGAGGAAAGAGGTGTTTATCAAGAAAACCTAACTAGAGAATAAGCAGCTGTCAAGGGTCAGCTATCCCCTAGCTACAATGAACTAGAATCAATTCTCTAACCAGACTCAAATAATTAGCAAAATATCTCCACAGACACAGTGTCTCCCATCAGGAAATCATCTTAAGCAAGGAAAAAAAGATTAATTTTATTATCAAGGGAAATATCCTCAAATTCCAGCATGACGGACTATATTTTCACCAGGGGACACATATTTTTTTCCTATTAGCTGAAGCTCTTCCAATATAATATTCTACTGCTGCCTTTGAAGGGAAATGAATATATTCTCATTAAAGTTCTGTTTATTTGGAATGTAAGATGTGGCAGAGAGAAAGAACTTTTCAGGCAGGTGTTCACCATAAGAAAATCTCACTCTTATTCCCTAGTGGCTATTCCAAGCTCCCGTGGCCAATAACGCCTTTAGTTGAATTAATCATCATTCTTAGAAAATGGCTATTGAAACACATTAGTCGAGTAAGTGGCTGGCTGCCTTGCCACCATTTTGAAGGAACCGTATGGAACCATGCATTCCTCCCTAAACTGCTCCTACCTTCTGTTATTCGTGTGCAATGATATCTGGTGAGTTTTCCTACCAGATATTTCAAACAGTAAAAGGTTTTATCTGTAAAGTTGGCTCTATACTGGAAGATGGAAAAGTCTTAGTGCCACGTTTGGATCAGGGCACCCTGCTAGGGCTATTTTTGTGTGTTTTGTTCCTGTTATAGTCATGTGAGGCTATTTTCCCTGATAGGGGCACCACAGCCAGCCTTCACCCCTCCCACAGAGAACCCGAGCAGGGCCATATCCAAACAGAAGAACATAAGAGAATTCAACTGATTCTGAAGTGGTTGAAGGGAATTTGACCAGTAGAAGCTCCCCATTACTGATAGGAGGGAAACCACCCAAGAGAATCCTCCCTGTGGAAAGTGGAAATGCAAAGCAAACAAAGAAAATGGGAGAGTATTCAACTTGAGTTCCCACTCTTAAAGAAGATAAAGACTTTTGGGTGGTGTTTCTAAAGGCCTCCATGAGAGGGGAGACACCGTCTAGAATGTTAGTGTTGCTGTGGGACAGATTCTAGGTCTGTTTAGTATCTTCACAGATCCTTGCAATAAACTTCCACCACGCCCAAAACTTGACCCAGTTTTGGTCCTTACACCCAAGGAACCTGCTTGGCTGACATTATACAGCTACCACTAAGAGGCTGATAAGACCTCAAACCAAGAAAACCCCAGCAAATGTATGTGGCAGGTACTGAGTCTATGCTTTACATGCATTATCTCACAAGATCCCCAGAATAATTCTAGAAGACAGGTGGCAATATCCTCATTTTTGAAGTGAGAAGCCTGAGGCCATGAGAGGTTAAGTACTTGGCCTAAGGTCACCCGAAAGGGAAGTGACAAAGCTGGGGCACAAACCAAGACTGTCTGATTCAAGAGCTCATGCATGCTCTTAACATCACGATCTAATACACCTATCATCTTCTTTAATCCCACAACAACCCCAGGAGGTAGATATGATTACCTCTCCTTTAGATATGACGAGAAGTTGATAAACTTGGCTTAGAGGCATTGCTGAGGTGTGAACCCCAGGTTCACCTATCTTGGGAGCCCAAACATTGAACCACTATGCTTAAAGAAGGGAGGACAGGCTCTCCTAAACAGCATACAGCTCCATTCTGTTACGTCTTACCAAGAGTATTGGTGGTGGAGGGCAGCTGTTTACACCATTTATTTAGGCAGCACAGATGAGCACAGATGAGATGAAACATCACCAGTCGATGTTTTCCACAGGATCCTACTGACCCTTGTCTTCTGGAGCCATTCCACACAAAACATATCCAGCAGGGTCGGAGAGGGGTGGGGAAGACATAACCGGCAGAAGCTCGACCCTTCTGATATTCTAAGGTTTGCTTCTATTTTTAAATTATTATTTTAACCAATATTTTTCCTTGGCTACTCCTCACTAAACAGTGTGGTTCAGCTGATGGAGAAAGGCACTTAGGAGAAGGGATGACCAGGCTGGTGAGCAGACCATTGTATCTGAAATAAAAATCAATTGCCCATCATTCAGATTACAGAAGAAGCTGCAAAATAAAATTACTGTAAATTTAATTAAAACATTCCAGCCAAGTCCATACATTTGGTATTGATTACCTGGCCTGCAATTTCAGGGAGTAATTAACACAGCATGCGCCTGGGCAGCAAGCGAACGCCAAAGCAGGCATCGGTTGTCCTAGTAACAGGTAGGCGAAAGCAGCTCACAGATTCAATTGAAGGAAATACAGAATCTTATTGAATTAGACTTAAATGCAATGATTTAAAAATATGAAGAGGCAACTGAAAGTTCAAAACACACTTTGTGAACATGAGTCATTGTGTGTTTCTAATTGGGCCAGAATAGAGTGTCTGTGCTGAAGGAAGGGGAGACAGTGGGAAGGTTGGGGAGGGGGTCACTTTAGATAATCCATTAGAGTGAGAGCACTTCCTCAGCCCCCGCTGGCTAAGGGACTGACTCCTGCAAAAATTCACATGAAAAAGGAAAAAGAAAAAGGCCGTTAGGAATAATCTTCTAGATCCATAAGTACAATGAGCCCATTTTTATTCTCCCTTCCCCAGAATGGAGGCATCGAATGGGAAGAAAGCACATTCTGGGGGGACTGGCAAATAGGCTGACCACCGTAGAAACTGCTTGCATATCCTGTGCTAATACACACGCCTGGGCCATTACCTAAGTGCACACCAACGCTCTCTCCTTGGCTTCCCCTGTGAGATTTTATCATCAGACAGGAAGTAGAGTTCTGAATTCGGTGGCTACAGCAGAGGTTAACTGATGACTATGGTCCCTAACCTAAAAAATTAAGCACGCACTTACAAAGAGGAGACATGACTTACGCATACCAGGAAATGAACCCCACCTCCACAACCACCCTCTTCCATCCCCCCTTCCCCACACACACACACCATGTTTTTTGGATACCTTGTTGAGAACACTATTCTAGCTGAGAGTTCTGCACCTTCTTGAAACACAAATAACCTCAGGAGGGGTGACATGATGATGATGATGATGATGATAATGAAGAAGATGATGAAGAATAAAATTCCTAATTATCTAGTGTCTACTTATGCCACGAACAATGCAGATGCTTTCCTGGATGTTTCTCATTTAATATTCACAATAAAACTCTAGGAAATAGGGAATGTTTAACACTGGGGACACTGAGGTGCACAAAGGTCAGTTAACTTACCCCAAATCACACTTCAGGTGTATAACAAAGCTCGGATTCAAGTCAGACCTGGTCTTCTTGGGACTCTATCCCCTTTCCACCAGCAATTGCCAGCAATTTTCCCAGCTTTTGCTAAGGAACCCCACACCCCTATTTTTTAAAACTAAAATGGAGTCCTATGTGGCGCTTTGATTATCAACTATGTGACTGCAGAGAGGGCATGGGGACAGCACCCACCTACTCAGCAGCCAGCACACACGGAGGCCTCTCAGACACCCCTGAGACTCCCCTGCAGCAGCCTGAGGCACTGAGGACACCGTGGGGATGGTCCTGGCCACCATCCTGAACTTTCTGCTCAGAACCAAAAGCAGCCCTGATGGGTGAATCCACGGCTTACCTCTCCCTCCCCTTGCGCCACCGCTGTGGAATCCCAGCTGGTACCGTCGGTCTTGGCTTTTTGTTTTTCTCACTGGGGATCACTCACACACAAATACATAATCAAAAGAAAAAGAGATTTTTACTCCAAAATGTATTTTAGCTGACCGCAGAGAACATTTTGGAGAGGTTTGGTTGACTTTCGTAACCACATTTGACTTAAGGTCCAGGGTCGACAGTAACCACGCTGATGAGCAGAGAATGCTGGGGAAGGAGCCCAGGCCCAGTACGACCCCTAGCTCCACACGGATCAGCTGCATGTGTCCCTGGACAAATCATTTCCCCCTCTGGGTCCCAATTACGTCCTCTGTAAAACCGAGTTAAGGTGTTTCACACGGCCGTTATGTCATCGTGACACTGCTTGCCTGTAGCTCCTATGCTATTGTTTTTGTCAACAGACATATTTAAAAGGAACTTTATATCCTTACCACAAATTTTAAAAACCCAAAGTTCTTTTCTAATGTGCTATAGTGAAAAATAGAGTATTTGTCCATTAGCACTTAAACAAATTTCAAGTGCCACCAGTGGCTTGTGTACCGGGCTTTGAGAAATGCCGGCGGACATTGGAAATTTTTTCCCTCTGGACTATCTCAAGAGCCTCTTCCAGTTCTGCCTTCCTGGATCTAAACTTCTACTACAGGGTGGTAAGGGAGATGGCTGGGTGGCATTGCAAGGGGGACAGAGGGGACAGAGGGACACCCCAGGCAGATGAAGGGCTACACACGGTAGAGATGGCCGGAGGCATAAGGTCTGCGAGGTGGTAACACACCCACTTAAGTTCTACAACTACGCATACACCACCTGCAGTTCTCCACTGCCCTTGAGATTTCTTCCACCCTAGGGAGCTCAATGGCAAGCAAACACAGGGATCATGAGACCCATCCTACCCTTGGTCTCCCAGCTTAGACACAGGATCCATACCACATTCCAAACAGGTCCTCCCCTGCTCCAGTGCCCACGGACAACTTCTGCATGAGGCCATTCTCCCAGTGGACACTTCCACCTTCAAATCCAGCCTTGCTTCCTCCAAGCCACAGAGGCTCTACATTGAATCACACTACATGCAATGCAAAATTCTGACCACAGAACTCAACAAAATGTATACGTAGTTCATAAAGTTTCTCTAGGAGCTTGACCAAGATACAGGAACCGTTCCAATCCAGGGCAACTGGGGACAGGGATGCACAGAATATGCAATTCCTCTGGTTGCTGAAGGCGGCTTTGAGAAGTATGGCCAGTGAACCACACTTTGAACACAACTGTTCTCCAAGGTCCTGGAATAAAGAGAGAGCTTGGAGTTCTTGGAGTCAAGGCACCAGATCTTACACTTTCCTCTCTCAACCAGTCTCTCCTCGCAACATCATGACAAGGTCTAAAAGCGTCTTCCAGCCTCTGCATTCCAGAACTCTGCAGACCCGCCTTCACCTGGAGTGCACTATCAAGCACCCTAACTGGCATCGAACAAATGCCTTCTCTGTTTTCACTTCACGGGCAAATAGAGTGTGGACGTTTAGTTGGTGGGGGGGCGGGGAGCAGAGGGTGTGGGAGAAGGTGCTCTCGAACCAAAATGCCAGATATGGATCTGACTTTTATTAACTGTCAGTTTGGGCAAGTTACATAACACAAACTTTCTGAATCTGTTTCTTCAGTTGCAAGTAGGAAAAGTAACACTCAAATGACTGAAGGCTAAACGAACTATTAACTATAACCGACCTAATATAATGCCTGGCACGTAGGGTACGCGCAAAACAATATTACCTATTAAGAGGATAACCAGTATTGCCCGTGCTCTCTGCTCCAACCCAGCGAATGCTCTCTGCAGTTTAGGAAAGAAGCAAAAACCAGGCAGAACAGCCTCAGAGCTAGAGGCATAGGACATATGTTTAGACAACCCGCCTCCCCACACACACACACACACAGGTGTTCAGTTCCATCTTTCCTAATAAGACAGCGTTAGAATTGAGCTCATGTGGAGCCGTACTTCAGGAGACAGAGAGAGAGGAGGAGTCCACGGACCCTCAGCTCTAATCCCCAGCCCAAGGTCACTGTTCAGTCACGACTGGACCCTCCCTACCTGTGTGTTTCATCAGCCTATAAAATGGCATGAAGTTTCTGGGCTGCAATTAGGAGAGTCCACACAGACCTGTGTCTCTGTGTGGAACCTCATTAAAGTGAGTGATTAAAGTGAAGGTCAGCTATCTTTATATAAGGACAAGGAGTGAAACACCAAATACTCGAAAACCAGGAGGCTGATGAGAAAATACAAAGCACTTCCAGTGCTAGGGATGAAGAGAGGGAATTTATTTGGGAACAGAACCTTGCCAGCAGCCCCCCGAAACTCACTATAAAATCTTCGTAAAATACAAACACTTATAAAATCCTAAGTTCAGAGGCTCCCAGAGAAAATGGAAGTACGACAAAACTTTATATAACATTAAACCAAAACACAGACCCTAGCTCCCATTATGCAATCTTTTGCTGAGCATCTACTACATCTGAAGACCTTGGTAAGAGGGGAGAGAGAGATTCTTGAATCACAACTAATCCCACATCCAGGCATTGTTTCATTATTCTCGCCTCCTCGTTCCATTATCCAGCGGCATTCACTGAATGCCCCAACCTTCTCAGCGCTCCCAGAAGATACAGAAACTGAAGGGGATGTTGTTTGAGTGCCCACTGCGTATTTCCCTCCTGGTAATAAAGCATGTCCCCATGGCCATGGGTCTGGCCAGTGAGTCATCCCAGGGTATCCCCCCCCCCTGCCCATGGGACTGGTCTGTAATGGGCACATGAACATAGCCTGATCAGTAGCCTGATGAGCCTACTTGAGGTTTTTACACTGGAGATGATGACCAGATTCCCTTTATCTGTGCCAGGACGATGTAGGACCGTGACTATATGGTTGTCACAGGATCGCATCCCCCAGCAGGTAGAGGAGAATGACTATAGGAAGGGGAAATAACGTTACACACAAAGAGAAGCGAGTGCATGAGTGTGTATGCGTGCGTATGCACACACATGCTCATATGTATACGCACACAGTAGTTATGCGTGTATGAGAGAGAAAGAGCCACAGAGATGCAGATAGAGTGCCTTCAGATTTCTGGTTCCTGGGATCTATAACACCAAAAGCTAACTTCATTTTTGCTCTTTCCTTGTTCAGTTAAAAAGCCAAAAAATTGGGGCACCTAGGTGGCTCAGTCGGTTAAGTGTCCGACTTCGGCTCAGGTCATGATCTCTCGGTCTGTGGGTTCGAGCCCAGTGTCAGGCTCTGTGCTGACGGCTCAGAGGATGGGGCCGCTCTGGATTCCGTGTCTCCTTCTCCTGTTAAGTGAGTGCACAATGCTGCCGTGAAAACTGGGTCTATTGTCAACTACATTTGAGAAATGTTACATGTTTTATCCTCTTAATTCGGATCCCCAGCACAAGATAAGCAAAAATAAAGGCCCTGAGAGGGTCCTGCAGGAAACATGTCTTACTTCGTTAGTGCACGGTTCCTCCAAACCTTTTATCACTAAGGAACCCATTTTGCCACGTAACAGCAATCAGCAGCCCCACTTCCTGGCTCTAATGCGTGGGCCACGTGCGGGAACACTGAACAAGTGTCACTGGTCAACGAGCAAACTTTCACACAGCCCTGCCTCGGCACAGCTAGAACGTGCTCGTCAGTAAGCCTAGGGTTTCCCGGAAGCCCCTGTTCCATAACACTCCCTTTTCTTTTTTTTTTTTTTTAAAGTTTATTATTTTGAGAGAGAGAGAGAGAAAGACCACGAGCAGGGGAGGGGCACAGAGAGAGAGAGGGAGAGAGAGAATCCCAACAGGCTCTGCGCTGTCAGTGCAGAACCCAAAGCAGGGCTCGAATTCACAAACCGTGAGATCATGACCTGAGCTGAAGTCAAGAATAGAAAAATCAGCCGACGAGCCACCCGGGCACCCCCATAACACCCCCTTTTCATTTCAACATGTCCTCTCTCCAAAGGGGTAGGAGCAAGGGGTATAGATTCTTAACCTAGCTGGAAGACTACCCCTCACCACCACATACACATTCACACCAGCTCCAACACAGACACGTGGAAGGTGATCTTAGCCAGAGATCATTTAAACATCAATGCAAGGAAAAATTCCTTGAGTTCAAATATAACAGGCTGGCACAAATTAGGAAAGATTAATAGAGTCAGATACACACTCTTTGAGTCATTTTTAGATAATCAGCAGGTTCTCACTGGAATTATCCTAATCCAGCACCACAGTGGAAGAAAATTCACTCAGTGGCTCTCATGGTCAACTCCACAGGAACCAAATAAGCTATATTAATGTGCAGAAAAGATCAGGGCCAGGGCAAAAGGGGAAGACAGCTAATTCTAGGTATGAAATGTTGCCAGAACTCAGCAGCTCTGCTTCTTTAGGAAAGGCTGGCATTCTCCATAAGAAAATTAAATAGTTACAATAATTAATCCATTTGAGTTAGTCTTTACAAAGAAGACCCTAAGAGCTGTGCTAGAGAGTGAATTCTTGGGAGTTCTTAGCCCAAAAGGTAATAGGCTGAGTGGCAAAATGGGGAGCCAATATAGCTCTGACCTTTTCAGCAGCAGCTTTTTTTTTTTTTTTAATGTGGAAAATTGGAACTGCAGATACAGCCATTCCTTTAAAGAATGGAGAGGGGTGAGGGTGATCACGCAATTACCAATTTAGGTAGGCCTCTTTAGCCAATCACTTAAGACTTTTGTTATAATCAGCTTTGCAAAATGTTCCCTGTCTTTAATGGTCATCTCAGGAGTTGATCTGTTTTTCTTCTTTCTTCTGGAAAGAAAGCCTCCACTTCACCTAAAAATTTACTCAGCCTGTACTCCGTGTGGTTCCCATGAAGCAGTCCGTCACCATGGCCTGCCCTCACCCCAAGTGTTGATGTATGCCCCAGGATTAACCAATCATACTATGTGATTCCTTTAGTCCCAGTGATTGGTCCTGGGATAAGCATGGGACCCAAACCAGCCATAAGAAGACTCCTCGTAACTGTCCTATGAATTCTGACAAGAAGAAATCATTTTTCCCACAGGATAAGTTGGATTTATTTTTTCTAGAGTTGCTGGCAGCCATCTTCCCATGTGAAATCAGAGAGAAGATCAACTCGGAATCAGGAAAAACAGATGAAATCGGTGAGGCAGAAACAGTAGCTAGAGTGAGAGACAGATTTGATCGCATTGTTTGAGCTCCTCATTTTAAGCACATCTGAAGCCACTAAGTTCTTTTCTTTCTAACGCTAATTTGTGCTGGGTTTTCTGTCACAGCGGAAATAATTCTGGCCTGTACAGTGACTGCCCCCCAAACTGGATTAGTTTATCTTCTCTGAAATCGGCACTGGTTGCAACTGCTTCTTACTTGTCCATCTCCATGAGCAGACTCTGAGCTCAGGGAAGTCTTCCAGGGCTGGAGAACCATTACTCTATGCCCAGTTCCTCAACCTATAAATGACAATGGGTTGGTGTATTAGTTTGTATTAGTTTATATTGCTGCTGTAACAAATTACCACAGACTTAGTGCTTACAACAAAACAAGTTCATTACCTTACAGTTCTGGAAGTCAGAAGTCCAAAAGAAGTCATGATGGGCAAAGGTCAGGGTGTTGGCAGGGCTGGTTCCTTTGGGGGATTCTGAGAGGAGATTCTGTTTCCTTGCCTTTTCAGCTCTTAAGGCCACCTGCCTTCTTTGGCTCATGGCTGCTTCCACAAAGCACTCCAAAATTTTGCTCTTGTGGTTGTCACATCTCCTACTGCTAATATGGCTCCTCCTGTCTTCCTCTTCTAAGGATTCCTGTGATTTCCTTGGGCCCATCTGGGTAATCCAAGATAATCTTCTCATCTCACGATCTTCAGCTTAATCACATCTGCATTTACCACATCCCCTTCACCATTGGATGGTGACATAATCACAGGTTCCAGGGATTAGGAGGTGGACATCTTTGAGGGGCCATTATTAAGTCCAGCATAGTTTGTGTACAAAAAGTGTTTACAGAAAGGAAGTTTGAGAGGCACTTGCAGTCTTTCCAAAGACGAATGTTATAAGTGTCTTCAATTTCAAGGAAGGCAGAGGACAAAGAAGAATACAGTCACCAGGTCCCCCCTGGGGGCTTAAAGGTCCTCATTGTCATTTTGCCAATCTGCACTCCTGTTAGGTTAAGCATTGCCTTTGTCCAATGTACATTATTTATAGTTCCCAACAGAAATATGAACTTCGAGGGGCGCCTGGGTAGCTCAGTCAGTTGAGCGTCCGGCTTCGGCTCAGGTCATGATCTCACAGTTTGTGGGTACGAGCCCCGCATCCGGCTCTGTGCTGACAGCTTAGAGCCTGGAGCCTGCTTCTGATTCTGTGTCTCCCTCTCTCTGCTCCTCCCCCGCTCATGCTCTGTCTCCTCTCTCCTTCAAAAATAAATTAAAACATTAAAAAAGAAAGAAAGAAAGAAAGATGAACTTTGAGCATGTGACAAAAATATCGGGGGACTGAAAGGGCCTGCCCCTTAAATCATGTTCTTTACTTGAATCTAAGCATAGATCTGGGCTTGCCCCAGAGGAAGAGCATCACAGATTCTGCTTACAAGTTGGAAAGATCCATGCTCTGGGAGACCCAAAGCAGCTGGTTTTTGAGATGTTGTGTGGGGCTCAAAAGATCGCTCTTGAATGTCTGACATAAGCTGCTGCTGATTCATCCATCAAATTTCATGACTTAAGAAGAAACACATTGTGATATATGTCAATCAGCTCAGCTCCCATTTCTTCCCCTAGCTGATCTCCAATTGTCTGTCAGGTTAAGAAAACCAAGATAGGATGCGCCAATTATTAATAATAATAGTGTTATCTAACATCTGTGTGACACGAACATCTATCTAACATGATGCTTCCTATGTGCCAAAGTATCGTTATGCACATAGTAGCTAGTGTCATGCTAGCGGCTGTAACAGATAAACTCCCACTTTTCAGCGGCTTAACATAATAAAAGCTTATTTCTGCTCAAAATATACAGTCAGCAGTGGCAGGTAGAGAGTTTGGTTATGCTCCATGCACCCAAAGGAGAAATAAACTGCTTCCATCTTGTGGATTCCCCATTCCCCACAGCCTCGGAGACCTCATGAACAGCTAGGAGTCAGAGAAAGACCAGGGAGGGTCATCGCTAGGAGCCAGTTTTATGGAACTGGCTCATATCACTAACACTTACGTTCCACTGTATTCCAGCCATTTGACCTCACGCAACAGCAGGATAGGTTGGTAAGCGTAGACCGGCTTTGTGTCCAGGAAGATGGACAAGGTTTTAGCGAACACAAAGCCATCTCCACCATCACCCATTTCTCACGTGATTAGCTAATCCTGCCGATGACTGTAGGAGGGGGACACCACTTCATTTCCATTGTACAACTGTACAGCTGAGTCTAAAGAAAGTCAGACACCTCTCCAAGTTCACGTACCCCAAACCGTGCCCAAAATGCAAGTTGCTGCCACTTAAATGCTCTCTTAACCAGTGGTTCCCAAGCAGGGACAACTGTGCCTGCCCCACACACCCCCCCCTCCTGCACAGATATTTGGGAATGTCTCTAGACAATTTGGTTGTCACAGCTTGGCAGGAAGGTGGCAAGCTAGCCTTGGCTGCTACTAGCCAAGGATGCTACTACACATCCTACAATGCACAGAAAAGCCCCCATAACAAAAGCCATCTAGCCCATATGCCAACAATGCCCCAATGGACAAACTCTGCTCTTAACATTATACATTTCTACCATTCTAAGGATAAGGGGACCATCTCCAGAGGTTATTCCATGGAAAATGCTCCTAAGACTGACATAAAACAGTGAAATTTAAGTAACACAGGGCTTTTTTCCTTTAATACAACAGGCAAAATGCCAAATTATTTAACTCATGATGGAAGTTATTGCTCCAATGAAAATACATGATGGAGCTAGAATGGCTCTTCACAATTCTGAACCTATTTGTGACAACACAGGCAAAAAATGAGATGCTTCTTACATTAAGAAAAGTGTTTTTCTCTGCCAAGCCCCAAAGCTTTCCCTCCAATATAGGGGAAAGACAGAGGGTCACCGCACCCAAGTGAAATTTTCCAGAGCTTTGGATCAGGAAACCTGGCTTAAACCTTGGCTCCCCGTTTCCTGGCTGTGTGACCTTGGGAAAATCAGAGTCATTTTTCCCACCTGTGAAATGGGAATAATAACTATATCCTTCACAGAGTAGTGACAATTAAATGAGAGAACCATGTGATGTGATTAGCTCAGAGCCTGGAACACAGTTAGCCTTGAATGCCAGCCGTCAGCGACATCATCGTTATTACTAGGAGCACTGCAGGGAGGGGGAATGGTAGTAACAGGCTAAGCTCTGGAGGCAGAATATTCCCATGAAAAGACCTAACCCTGGCTCTAAGCACCCATGACAGAGCTTCAGCTTTGCTCCTTGCTATTGCTGTGAGTCTAACCGCATCAACTAAGATCTGAGCCTCAATTTATCCAACACTGAAATAAAGCTAAAGGCTGTGCTGACACCCTCTCTCAAGGTAGCCACGAGGAAGCGAAGTGTGGCAGGGCGACAGAGAGCATAGGCTCCAGGGCCAGACTGCCAAGGTTCAAACACAGACCATGCCAGTCACTGCCCAAATAACCCTGGGTAAGTGACCCAGCTGGTCTGTGTTTCAAGTCCTCCCCCACCCTCTGTCAGATGGGAAATAATAGTGACCACTAGGATATGAGAAACACAAGCGATCCTTGTGTGCTTTGTTTATAGCTGTACCCCCAGCATCTAGAACTGGGTCTGCTACGTCATGAGCATTCTATAAGGGTCTGTTGAATGAATGAGCAATGGTCCCTGTCCACAGTGTTGCAGTGTGGTTTAAATGAAATTATACCTGTGAAGGCCATAGAATGGTGTCGGTCCATGGTATTCATATAAGAAACACACCGTCAACAAGCATTGTCCCAATAATCTAAACTAAGTCTAAATACACAGCAACAGCCTCAGGTTTGGTTCACCACTGAACAGCCATGGGTGTAGAGCCAAGGCAATCATGAGGAGCACTTCTTCCTCCATAGGCTTTGTACTCTGTTTGCTGCTGGCCAGGCATTACACGAACTTGCTGTTCCCGCCATGCTTCCATCGCTAGATTTCTTCTCCCAGCTAGGTGTGCACACGAGAGCCCTTGTTTGTTGGGCATCCACGGTGTTCATGAGTGACTTTCTGTAATGCAGTGTATCTGTCCCTCCAGGAGTTTCTGCAGCTTTGTCTCGCCAGGATGAGCCCATCTTGGGGAAGATTTCAACATGGAGACTGCCCATGAGAAGCCTTGTGTCCCGTTGGAATCTTAATTGCATGCATCGTAGCTGACCCTCCATACTGTGATTGGGAGATGACCACTCAACTTCCATTCTACCCTCTCTAGCGGCTACAGACGCCGTAAAGCTGAATACTCTATTTCTCAGACTCCCCGGTGTTTGAGATGTCCTGTAGATTGAGTTGGCCGCTCTCAGATGCACAAGGTTTGGAAGATGGCAATGAGGCAGAGGCCATGTTTCTGCTGCTTCTTCTAGCTGAAGTTACCATAGCAATATCTGATTTTTCTGTGGCAGGGTTAGCAGAACTCAGGGAAGGGACTCACTAGCTTTGTGGGTATCAAGAACCAGGATGCAGGGCACTGTTTGGCTGCGTGGATCCAGAAGTGGCACATCTCCAGAGCCAATGGCCAGTGGTGATGATGGCAGCTTCCTGATCCCTGGATCACACAAAGGTGATGTGACAAGGACCCGGCACTAACTAGTGCAGCTTCTCAACTCTCTACTTCCTGGGCATAACAGGGGCCATCCCCCATGTGGCTGAATTCTGTCTTATACTCTCCAGTCTTTCTGGAGCCTGAGCCTAGCTCCTCCAACCATTTTCTAAGTACTGAATATTCTGAAAATTGCTTTTTGCTTAGGACAGCAATTCGTGTGCCTACCACTAAGTCATGACTAACTGACCTTCTTCTTTGGCTATCTGCCCCAAATTTTCAGTTGAAGCCCCATCCTGTCCCACCTCCGTCCTCCTAGGCCCTTGTGGGTAGAATATACAGCCCAGGCCTAAGCCAATGAAAGGCATATAGTCTATGCTTTAGGGGTGCGTATGTGACTCAAGTCCCCCCCGGTCAGAGTGAATCTCAGGGAAGTTTTCTGGGAATGCTAGGAATAAAGACTCTAACGCTTTTCCATCAGATTTGAGGCTAGTGGGATATGACTGAGAACTGGAAGCAGGCACCTTACATCCACGATGGAGAAGAAATCCATACGAGGATAAGTCCTCCGAAGAGAAAGTCAAGGCAAGAAAAGGACAGTAAGAAATCCTACCTGGTGGCTTGAGCTCTTGTATCCAGCTGCACCCAAAGTAAAATTAACCCTTAGATGGTTGAGGTATACAAGGCAAGAGATTCATTTCTTTCTTTCTTTTCTTTCTGTCAGTCAGTTTAGGTTGCGTTAGCAAACATTTGTAATCAAAAAGTCCTGATCGTCATACTGCCCATACGATAGTTTATGTCGCAGGCCTGTCTTTGCTTCTAGAAGTCAAAATGAGCACAAATGTTTCCTGGGAAAGAACCAATTACATGCAGAGAATGTGCAGAACCCACAGCCAGAGGCTACCACTCTGCTCTTCTCTCTACTCCTGAGCTGTTCAGGGCCCCTTTCCTCCTAATGCCAGCGAGCGTGTCTGAGGGTGATTCCCCAGAAACCACCAGTCCAGAAAGTTGTCATCTGTATAACTCACCCCACTAGCTTGGGCTTTTGAGAAAAAGGAGAGTTTGTTTGTTTGTCACTTATTATAATTGATTTGTTTCTCCCTAACTGTGCACTCAATCTCGATTCCCTTGGCTGTAGACAGCAAATCTGGGGCCGAGAGCTCTAGAAAGTCTATTATTATCTGCACATCATTTGTCATGTGAAGGAGCATGGATTTTGGTGGCCACAGAGATGATGAATGGTTTGGGAAGAGTGAGTGCAGGAACTGAGGTACTTCTGCCTGGAGAGGAGAAGTGTGAAGGGGTCGTTAAGGGGCAAAGAAGGAATATAAGAGAATATACAGAACTCAGTGGACCTTCCACAATGCTGGACAGAGGGTCTCACTGGCGAAATTCATAACCACTCAGATGGCATTTTTGTAGCGACCACTTTTTCTAGGCAGAGTTGGGTCTCAGACAGAAGATGACTCTTTCTTTGTACACGGCTAGATGAAAACAAAACTGTGGAAGAGATCACAGTAGGCCTTGATGTGGCCTCCTACTTCCCGCAGACACCAAAGAGTCTTCTATTCCAACTATCCTTATGCTCTCTGCCACCTTCTCTTTAAAGGCAGATTCTGGGTTCTAGGTCTCAACTGTTCCTGCATCAGACCAATCCATCTCTGCTTCTAGTGATGGTCATACAAGAAAGCGATGTGGTATACACAAACGCATCAACCTTTGCCAATGCGCTTTACATGTGGCCTCTTGTCCTCTGCATGCCAGACTCCAAAGACCACCCAAGAGGGGGTTTTCAGGCTCTATGGCAGGTCAACACAGGAGAGACTTGAGGTGAATTTGCAAATTACATCACCGCTCTGCCACTGGCTTCTAGTGGCTCCTCCAAGATAGCTAAAGTGAAAGAAGCACTTCTGAAACAACATCCACTGAAGCCTTAGTTTATCTAGCAATGGATAATCTCCTCAAACTCATTTCCTTTGATCTTCTCACATGACCAGAAAGTCTGGAAGCCAAGTAGTTATAAAAGTTCTGCTCGGCAGATGTCCAGGGACAGAGACATCCAGTGACTTGCTCAAGGTCAAATCTCAAGGTCAAATAGCTATTGTGAAGTTGAGCCAGAACTCAAACTCAGATTGTCCAATATTTAACCTAATACACACTTCATTGTTGTCCGCAATACAAGATAAGCTCAATCTTTTACAAGATATTGGCATCTGACAATTTGCCCTAGGGGTATCCACCATAATTTGTGTTGGTGGCATCGATTTATGACTCTCTTGTTTTGAAGCACCTGAGAAAAACTTAGCAATTTAACATGTCAGAGACTATCAGAAAATTCGGTCTTCTTGTCATATCATCACCAAGAATTCAGGAATAAGCTGGGGAGAAAAGAGCCATCTCAAGCTTGAGATCACCCACCATAACTTCTTGAGCTGAAACAGCCAGATGCTCTTGTAGCATCTCTGGAAGACAGCAGGACTATCCCTTACTTTAATGGCATGATAGCTGAAGTAAAGACGTCCTGGAATCTGAAGTCACTGTAATGTACATGCCATCCTCCTAATGAGGGAAATGAGGGGAAACTGTAAATGGTGATGCTTTCATAAAAGCCACCGAGACCAGCCACAGCGAGAAGTCTCGGGGCTAAGGACAGAGAGGCTGTGATTAGCAGATAAGAAACAAAATTGGCAAACGTGGACAGCACTGTGTAATTTCACCCACTGCAATATCCTTCACCCTCACTGTGGCTTGCATCACCCAGAGAAGACTTCAGATAAGCTGGATTTATTTAAAACGCACAGAGACATCCAATAGATGTGCTAAATGAGCAGGCTCGACACCACTTTTACTTTCCCTCCTCACTTGCTTTCAAAATCAAGATTGAGGATTGACTGTTAGGTATTCTTCCCCGCAGGACGGAGTGGAATATTACGAAATGCATTTGCAAGCGGGCTAAATCATGATTGACAAAACAAAATTTGTTAATACAATGGTTTGAGGCACTTGACAGAAATTTTTGTCAACAGTATAGATTAAGGGATTCAAAAAAAATGAAATTTGCAGATGAAATGGCTTTGATGTTTCTCATGAAAAGCATTTTGTTGACAGACTGGATCAGAGTGGAAAAAACGTGCATTTTCTCAATGCATGGGCTTTAAGTCTTTGACAAAACATGTATTAGTCCTGCCGTTTTTGCTCGTTTGTCATATACTCCATCGGCCTTGCCTTTAGCCATACGAGGGGTTCAGGCATGTGCAGAAACAGTGGAAAACTACCTAAAGAAAGTGTCACATTGGTCCTACTCAGGCACAAAGCATGTCATTTTTCGGGGTCTTATTGACTAGTTCCCAAACTCATTATCTTATTCTTATTCTATTAATTCTTCTAGGAGTAAGATTCTTTCCCATATAGAATCAGTTAAGCCAGTATCAGTCTGGTAGCAGTCAAGACAGTTTGGGTTATAAGCAGCAGCAATCGAGAGGCTTAAAAATCAAAGGTTCTCAATGTACCGTCCCCGGACCAGTAGCAGCAGCATCTCCTGAACAGTTATTTGAAATGCAAGTTTTTGGTCCCCACCCTAGACCTACTTGCAGATGGGCCACAGCAATCTGTATTTTAATAAGCCCCTCAGGCGATCCAATAGACACCAAAGTCTGAGAACCATGGATCTGAGCAAGAGTCAAAAAGAAACAGATTGGTTCATACAACTCAAAAGTTTAGGGATATAAGAAGTCTCAAATGTGGTTGTACTCGGGAGCTCAAACAATGTCATTAGGACCCAAGTCTCAATTTTTCTTCTCTCCTCTAGAGTGGCTACACTCTTAGATAACCCCTCCCTTCGTGGTGGCAGGATGTCAGCAGCTCCAGGCTTATGTCCCAGCTTTTTGACGAATGCACAAGAAAAAGAATGCTTTTCCCCTGACAGCTTCAACAAAAGTCCCAGGATGGACTTCTTGTCCTAACTGCCCTCATTGGTTCCGCCTGGGTCTTGTGCCCTTCCCTGAATTTACCACAGTAGCCTGAGGATGTCAAACACTGAGTGGCCAGTCATAGTTTATAGGCACAGTGGTTTGAACTCTAAAGCCATGAATAAAGAGAGTAAGGAAGGATTGTTTCCCACAGAAAATCCAGTGTTGATACAGTAAGACAGGGAGCGGACACCAGCCAGGCAAAACCAAAATATCCACGAGAGGTGCATAGTCCTTGGTCTTCCAACAAATTCCAGATTAAGGTAAGGGTAGCTTCCCTAAATCCATACATCTTGCATTAGCATTACTCTAGATACTGAAGGTGGAACTCAAACCTTTTAAAATCCTACCCTCTTCCTAGAACCCTTTCCGGCCTTTCTGGCTTCTGAGTTAATGCAAAAAGTGGCGGGTTAGTTCTTATTAAATGTCATCCAAAAACTGCTAGCAAAGGACCAGGGAGAAAGGATTACTTAGCAAGGCCTACATGTCCCTAAATAAAGTTGCTAAAGATTGAAGATGGGGGGAGTCTAGAAAGGATTCCTTAAGCAGCATCAGACGCAGCTGTGCACACATGTGGGGCACAAGTGGTCATCTACGGCTTATTGCCATGTAGTATGACTGCCTCCCTCAATGGAGCCTTTTGTTTCCTTGTAGTTCACAGAGGCATTTATTTAGCAAAGGAATGAAGAACTCATGTCCACGGTTTGGCTTTCATCATCAGACCAAGACTGAGACTTTGAGCTGTCATGGTTGTACCATCTCAGCAGTCCAAATGCAGTGTTTTACAAAAGACAGAAAGAAAACCTCACCCATTCCTCCCTCTCTCTCTGATGTACCATCACCTCTCTCCAGAACAGGGAAAGACTTTCCACCTTTGCAACAAATGTATATGAAAACACTCAGTGAGTAAGCTCACTCCGACTTGAGAATTACCACCAAGAACAAACATCTTTTGTCAAATGCCTCTTGTAACACCGGTCGTAGTCTAACTGGCTGTTTGTGTCCTGCCCTCTGTGCTTCCATCTCCCCAAGCACAGGGGTCAGGTTTAATTCGTCCGTGTACCTCAAGCTATGGACCAGAAATCTGGCACACCCTTGGTGTTCTATAATATGTGAGATGCACTGAATTAAATGGAGTGTCCTGATTCCCAAGTTTCCTTTCTACTATTAAGTAGCCCCACTGCAGCAAACATGTGGATGTTTTCTAGGCCAGAATATCTGTTCCCTCATCACTAGGCAGGCTGTTGACGGGATGGGGGCAGTTTTAAGGACTCCCTAAATCCACTTTCTTCCTTCTGCAATCTAGTTACACATAAGAATGACCTTGAGACATTTTTTACACCCAACTCCCTCATCTGACCACTAGAGGGAAGCAGAGAACACAATGATGGCATAATGGCCATTTTGTCCAGTTGTCTTCAGCTCTCCAAGTCCCTCAATTTTCCCAGCTTTCATCCTTTTGTTAACTTTAGCTTTATGGGTGCAAGTTTCAGGATGGGACAGCCTGGTTTGCTTTAAAGCAAGGAAAACCATTCTTTCTTTTAATGGGATTCCTTGGAAAAATAATCTTGTTGGCAAGCCAAATTACTCAAAGTTTACAAATGCAGCTTTTTCTTTTTTAAAATATGGCCTCTCCTTTCAAAACAAAACAAAACAAACAACAACAACAACAAAAACCTAAAATCTTATCTACCTACATTAGGCTACAGCCTTCCCTTCTAAACACCTTTTCTGTAAGATCTTTAACTGAGCTGTTCTATCACCCTCTGGCCTCTGTTCTCCTGATCCAAAATCCAGTCTGGGAAAAAGCTCTCATTGGAAGGATAATTAAAGTAGATGAACCAGTCCTTCAGTCTCAGTTAATCCCAGTAAGCCTAATTCAGCTTCTATAGATGGAGGGATAAGTATGTTCTCCCATCAGAGTCCTTCATAGCTGGACTGAAGGCTACACCAATAAATCATTCCCCAGATAAACACAAGGTCATGGAGACCAAGTTTCTACATAAGTAAGATTTAATTTGGTCTAGGTATGATCCAATTGCACAGGTCAAGGAATCACTGCCCCCGCTCCTCCAAAATAAATAAATAAATAAAAGCTACTTAGAGCTAAATTTCAGGAAGAATCAACACCTTGAATCCTTGCAATATTTCTCTCAAGTCCTAGGAAAGTGCTCTTAATTTCACATGCAAACTGGAAGATCCTTTTAAAATAACAATTTAATAATAACTATTAAAATGAACTAGAAATCCACCCTACATGAACACACACACACATACACACACACACACATTCATACAAGGATATTCATGGTAGCATTATTTATATTATAGCAGATAACTGGAAACAATCTAAATGTCTACCAACAAGGGATTAGATATATTAGTACATCCATAGTATGAAATATCATATAGCTTAAGAAAAAAAAGAATGAGGTAGGCCCATATTTAATAACAGAAAGAATGGCTGAGAAATATTAATAACAATGTCCCTCCAAAAGTAAAAATATATGGTTTATATATGTTTATATATGCAAATATGTATGCATACACATACATACATTCATGCGTGTGTGTGTGTATGAATGCAAAATTCAGAAATGTATTTACAAGGTCTGGAAGGATGTACAACTGATTTGAGGGAGCGATGTAGATCTGAGGGGGGTGAGAAAATGGAAATTTCACCATATTCTTCTGTTATCACTTGTGTAATTACTTTTTAACATGTATAAAAAGTTACTTACGCTCTTAGGCCCAAATTAGCCAATGTCTTGCCTGGCCACTTGTGTTTCTTTGTTAACTAAAACTGTATTTCAGGCACTATTTAGTACTTGGTCTTCCTATCCCAAGAACAACACAGTTCTAAGCTTTCACTCTTCACAGATTTTCAGACACTAATTCAACTCTGCTAGCATGAACAAATAGAGCATATAAGAAAATGGAATATGCATTGTTCTCAAACTGGAGGAGAACAAATGTCCTCTTACTATTAGCTTTGCCCAAAGACATACATTGAAAAAGACAGTATGGAAGCTAGAAAGAGCCTTAGAGTTTTGCACAATGCCCCTTCATTCGCAAATGAACAAAGGGAGGCCCAGTGAAGTTATGGGACATCCCCAGCCCAGAAAAGTGCAGTTCAGTTCTCTGGGTTCTCTGGCCATCTCATGAAATGACCATGTTACTTATCATCTAAAAACAAGGATACTTTCGAGGGTGAAAGGTGACACTATTCATAATTACTCTGGGACAACAGTTGTAAATCAGGACTGTCCTGGGCCAAGTGGACCCATAGTCAATCCTCCCTCAACCACACTAAATTTCAAAGAAGCGCATCTATGAAGTTTGCATTCCCCACCACCACCATCTCCCGATGCAAGACCATGATGAGGACATTCCCTTCCCCTCACAGAAGTGACCTAAAGTGCAGTGGTTTCTTGTTATTCTAGTTGAGTATTCGTTAACAATCGTCTTTCTGGCTTCTTGGGAGAAAGAAACTACCTAGCAAATAATTTAGTCAGTCCTGGGAAAAATAAAACCAAAATAGGACTATTGTTCCTCTCCAGTGTTCTCTCAATTACTCTCAGAGCCCTTGCAAGAGGCATCCAGTTCTGGCTTTCTAGCCTCTCCTGATAGGACTGCCAGACTTAGTGGGTGAAAACAGAGAACACCCAGTTAAAGTGGACTTTCACATAAGGCATGCCATATTTGGGATGCACTTATACTAAAAAATTATTGCATGTTTATCTGAAAGAGAACTCTAACTCTGTGTCCTTTATTTTATCTAACAACTCTGTGACCGATGTCACTCTACCTCACTTTTCTAAGGATCCAAAACATGCCAAAGAGTAGTTGGGCTTTTAGAAATACTGATGGGTACTGGAGGGAGAGATGCCATGATGAAGCATATAGAATAACTATATGAAATGTTTCTTCATACCTACCTTGTGGGAGGTACCTTGAGCCAGTGATCAAACCAAATTTCTCTTCATCCTCTCAATGCTCAGCAGGAAATAGAGGATTTTGCTGGTCAGTCTGTCAGCTAAGGAGGGCATCCTTACAAGTCCTTCACCAGATGACATTTCCACCTCCACCCCTGCCACTGCCCCCTTCCTCCCGAGAGCGCCGCCATGGCCTCCACGGCTCCCTGGACCATACCACCCACCTGTGGCTTTGTTTAGACGCCCTTCCCAGTGCCTTCCTCATCTCAGCTCGACAAAAGCCTACTGATCTTTTAAGTCAGCTGGAAGCACCTCATCTTACACAGCCTCTCTCATCCCTCTCACTCACCTATTGTCTTCACATCACTGTTACTACCAAATACTGCATATTGGTTTCACTTCTTTGCTTATTTTCTGTCTTCCCCCACCTAAAACAGGAGCTCCCTAAGGTCAAGGAATCTGTTGGCCTTGCTCACCACCATATCTCCAGGACTTAAGAAGAGTGTCCAGTGCCTACACACAACTAAGAATGAAGAGGTAGGAAGTCACCTCCACTGGGAGGCTTGTTCCTGCCACACGCGAAAAATCAATGACTTTCTCCTTTGCAATTCCGTAGACCACTGGTCCTCTTCATCTAAGCTTCCATTCAAAAAATAGCTATTGAGGGGCACCTGGGTGGCTCAGTCAGTTAAGCGTCCAACTTTGGCTCAGGTCATGATCTCGCGGCTTGTGAGTCCGAGCCCCACGTCGGGCTCTGTGCTGACAGCTCGGAGCCCAGAGCCTGCTTCGGATTCTGTGTCACCCTCTCTCTCTGCTCCTCCCCTGCTTGTGCCCTGTCTCTCTCTCAAAATTAAATGAACACTTAAAAAAAAATAGCTACTGAGTACCAACCATATGCAAAGAACTGAGCACATTACGTAACATAGTTATATACTTTTCTATCTCCACTTTATAATGAATGAAATACTTGAGGGTAAAAAATGACTTATTCATCTATTTAATGGCCGTAACAATTAGGACAGTGTTAGAGGTGCTTATTAAAAAGGTTCATTTAAATGACTAGACATTTGGGGACACTGTAGTAAAGGAGACATAATTCCTTATTTAGAATTGAGATAGCAAGTTTAAAAATTGCTCTTATAATAGAATTTTTTAATTTAAATGTCTATTTTGGGTAAGTAGGAAGATAAAGGTGCAGTTTCCTACTTTGCAGATCAAAGTACACATGGGTGGAACCTTTCCAGAGGCTCTTGTAGAGGGAGTCTGACAGGACAGAGCCCTCTGCCTTCCAATTCCTCCCCTAGGAAACTGTCTGAGAGGAGGAAAGAGTGTAAGACAAGGTTCCTGTCATCAATGTTTAAAACAATTTGCAGGTAGAAAAAACATGATCAGGGGAGCCTGAGTGGCTCAGTTGGTTGAGCATCTGACTTCGGCTCAGGTCATGATCTCGCGGTCTGTGAGTTCAAGCCCCGCGTCGGGCTCTGTGCTGACAGCTCAGAGCCTGGAGCCTGCTTCCGATTCTGTGTCTCCCTCTCTCTCTGCTCCTCCCCCGCTCATGCTCTGTCTCTCTCTCTCTCTGTCAAAAATAAACATTAAAAAAAAAACATGATCAAGCATTCAACATGAAGTTATAGAGCCACGAAAAACCATTTGTTAGGATATTTAAGAAGGTCAAAAGATTTCTGAGATCTAATATTAATTGAGCGGAGTGTTAAAAGTGGTATTCCCACTATGACTTTGGTAAAGAAGAGGAACATACACACAGACACACACACATGTGAGTGCACACATGCACAAAGAAATGAGTGGAATATACAGCTAAAATGTTACCAGTAGTTAAATCTGAATCTAGGATTATAAGTGCTTTTAATTCTCTTCAGTTTTTGCTTTTTGAGTGTTTCAAAGCTTTCACAATAAAAACATATTGCATTCAACACATGTGAACCCTAATGTAAACTGCGGACTCTGGATGATAATGATGTGTTGTGTTGGTATAAATGGTACCTCTGGGGCACCTGGGTGGCTCAGTTGGTTAAGCGTCTGACTTCGGCTCAGGTCATGATCTCGTAGTTCGTGGGTTCGAGCCCCACGCCAGGCTCTGTACTAACAGCTCGGATTCTGGATTCTGCTTCTGATTCTGTGTCTCCCTGTCTCTCTGCCTCTCCCCTGTTCACACTCTGTCTCCCTTTGTCTCAAAAATAAATAAGCATTAAAAAATATTTTAAATTTTTTTTTTTAAAAATGGGATTTCTGGTGCCAGGATTATTTCTAATGGAGGAGGCTGTGCTTTGTTGGGAGAATGGAGCTGGAGTTATGTGGGAATTCTCTGTACTTTCTGCTCATTTTTGCTGTGAACTTAAAACTGCTCTAAAAAAACTCAAGTCTATAGTTTAAAATGTATTACTCTGATAACAAGAAAAAAAACATAACCAAAAGGAAAAAAAACCTGTCTTGAGAATTAGAGAACGAGGAAAACTAGAATGAGTTACGTTGACATTACATGACATCACATGACATTAGAAAGAAATCAGCCAAGCTGAGAGGAAGTAACCTAACTCTGAGGGCTTTGAAATCCTAGGTGGATCTGCCTGCTTGATCTCCTACCCCAAAAGGAAAGCAGCCTCGCGTGTTCCTGAAAGAAGGGGAAGACCTTGGAGCACGTTCCATTGCTGCACGTGAACCTGCACACATAAACTCATGTTCTCTTTCCCCCCCCCCAACACATTACTCACATTCATAAAGGAAAAGCTATCCTTTCTCCAGATTCCCTATTAGGAAATTCAACTCATGGAATAATCCTGTGCCTCCCAGAAGCCTGATCAGGAAAGTACTCTAGGGAATGTCAGGCTCCATTTTTTATGAGTCCATATGACACATCTATTAAGCATTGAGTTTTTTGTGTGTGTGTTGTTTTTGTTTTGTTTTTTTTTTTTTTTGGTTTTGTTCTGTTTAGAGATTTGGGGAGGGTGGTGTTTTGACTGAATGTGGAAATTATTTTACCTCTGAGAATTTGTTCCCTTGAGAATAACTGAGAAAGTTTTAGTTTCTGATTAAAAAAAGTAGTGATGATCGATTCTGAGAGTCCCAGGATAAAGTAGAAGATTTACAAACAACCATCAGCTTTAACTCTTTTAAAAATGCCTTTCTCAGGCTTGCTGGGTGGTTCAGTCGGTTGAGTGTCCAGCTTCAGCTCAGCTCATGATCTCGTGGTTCTTGGGTTTGAGCCCCACGTCAGGCTCTGTGTTGAAAGCTCTGAGCCTGGAGTCTGCTTCGGATTCTGTGTCTCCCTCTCTCTCTGTCCCTCCCTGTTTGTGCTCTTCTGTCTCTCCTCTCTCTTTCAAAAATAAACACTAAAAAAAAACCCAAAAAACAAACAAACTAAAAATCCCTTGCCATCCTATTTATGTCTGTGATCTTCTTGCTCCAAACCATGGGCACTGCAAAATATTAGCACCCTCCTAACTCGGGCACTCACACTGTCATCGGGAAACGCGCAGAAACATCATTAAAAGGCGCTTGGTTACAAAAGGACGTACTGCAAGGCCTGGTAATTCTGGGAAGCAGAGAAGACACATCTCAGCAGCATTCGCAGGAGGATGAAAGAAAATGAGGCCTTGGGGCAGTACAAAAGAGGTACACTAGGCGCACCTGTTGAGTGGTAGTTGTAGACAAAATGGTTATTGATTGTTATATTGTCAACCTCATAAATGGTGATGAAGTCAGCATGAAAGGGACCGAGGATATTTGTGCTGGGTCACTGGCCAGCTGTGTGTCCATGTATGCCTCCTCCGTTCTTCGTGGCTCTGTTTACTGTCTATAAAATCAGGGTGTTGCACTAGAGGCAATCTGTTCCCAAATCCAACTGAGCATCAGGTTTCTAAAAATACAGATTACAGGACCAGACCCCAGCCCTTCTAAATAAGAATTTCTGGGGGTTGGAGTTGTTTTTAAAGAGCCCCGGGTGTTTTGACTTGAACACAGTCAGTCAACCAAAAAGAGTTTGGGCACTGCTGGTTTATATGTAATCACTGGCGTTTTCCACTTCTAACATCTCCTAATTCAAAAGAATCAAAGGGATGCCCAAAGGACCACTGTGTGTGAAGACGTGATCATCCAAACCTTTATGGATTTTAAGTGAGGAAATACTGAATATGGCCTGAGGTGATAGACAAGGGAGATATACTAAGTGCACCATTACAAAGCTTAGATCTAGGGTTCACAGAAAATAAATCTGTAGGAGTATAGCTAGACTAGAATGTCACCCTTTCTGTAATATTTACAACACACTGAAGTCTTTCAGTTGGTAAAAAAAAATACCTCCTTGCACTGGAACTTTGTTTTGTGCATTTAAAAATACAATCACCAGAATTTCAAAATTATCCAGCTATGTTAATGTCAAATACATGAGAGAAAGGGCTTACTGAAATTAACATAAAAATACAAAACTTCAGTCCAATCAACACCTCTGAATAAAGTTATTCAGATCAGCTATTTTCATTCAAGATGATTATCGCAAAAGGATTCAGAGAGTGTCTTTGAATGTTAACCTGAATAATTCCATTCAAGGAAGAATTTTGCATTAATATAATGCAGAAGTTACCACCACAACTAACTGCAAACTGAAAATTAACTTTACTAGTACTGAACACAGCACAAATCTTCAAGAAAGACTTCACTGGTCCCAAGGGTTACAATGCCACATAGGCTCTGGCGGTGGGGGGGGGGGGGGGGGGTTGGGAAGGAAGGTGATCCTTGCCTGAGGGGCCCTCAGCTTGACAGTGTTTAATCACTGCATATTCCAGCTTATGACCCTTATAACCCTGGTGGCAGACAACTTAACACGCTTCATGCAGTTTGTCCTCAAAAAGGAAACAGAGTTAACTCTCTTTCAGAAGCCACTATAGTAGAGAGGGAATATGGTCTACTGAAAAGAAAGCCAGCAAATTGACGTTGCTATAACCAACCACATCCTAAGTGAAGGTATAAGCTGAGTCTGTTTTCATGTTTTCAGGACTCAGGACATTATTTTGAGACAATGGGAATGCTCTTCTAGTTGAGTTTCTTTGTGTATGAGTGAGGCTCGCTGATATCATACCTCTACCATGCTGATTGACTGATTCTACTCAGCCGACATGGAATGCTTAAGTGTGTCTATTCTTGCTAGATCTAGGGGATGTCATCCTTGGAATAAAGGAAGAACTGTTTTTCGTTTCTAGCTTGGAGATTGCATTCAATCATTGATTAATTAAAAATACTTTATGGGATGCGTGGGTGGCTCAGTAGGTTAAGTGTCCAGCTCTTAATTGAGGCTCAGGTCATGATCTCACAGTTCATGATATTGATATTGATATTGATATTGATATTGATATTGAGTCCCACATTGGGCTCTGCACTGACAGCACTGAGACTTCTCAGTGCGATTCTCCCTCTCCCCCTCTTTCTCTGTCTCTCTCCTGCTCACGTGTGGTCTCTTTCTCTCTCTCAAAATAAACATTTAAAAATACTTCTTGATTGCCTCCATATGTTAGGAATTATTCTAGCCTGCAAATATAGAGAAATGAATAAAGATCCTGTTACCATCAACTAGTAAAGCATTCTAATAGAGCCTAAGAAAATAAAAGTCCTGTTACCACAACTAGTAGAGCATAGGAAAGACAAGTAAACAAGGTAATTTTATTTTTTTATTTTTTTTATTTATTTTTTAATGTTTATTTATTTTTGAAGGAGAAAGAGCACCCAAGGGGTAGAAGGGCAGAGGAGGGAGACACAGAATCCGAAGCAGGCTCCAGCCTCTGAGCTGTCAGCACAGAGCCCGACGCGGGGCTCGAACTCACAGACTGCAAGATCGTGACCTGAGCCGAAGTCGGACACTCAACCGACTGAGCCACCCAGGTGCCCCAATAAAGTAATTTTAAATAATTATAAGTTCCTTAAAGGAAATGGAGAGGATGCTGATACACAGGGTGATTGAGAGAAGGCTACTTGAGATAGATGTTCATAAAATCCCTCTCTGAAAATGCTACAGAATTTCAGTGACTCTGGCCCTTACCTTTCTCATCTAATAAGCACTAATTTGTTGTGGTTAATTCTGGAAATTAATATTTCCCTCAAGATCCAGTATCAAAAATGCCCAGAATCCACTGATCCCACCTTTATACAAACCACCAAACAAACAACAAACAAGCAAACAAACAAACAAAACTGTCCAAGTTGGGACTTGGGCAGAAATGTGGAAAGTATTCATTTGGAGACCAGCTCAGGACTAATCAACAATTACGGCCACTGAGTTATCACCAACCAGATACCATATGGAAGAAGAAATGAAAACCAAAAAAATAGAATACTATATAGATTCTGCCTTTGAGGCATATTCCATATCTTAGGAAGGATATAATCTATTGCTTGGAATAATTCTATCCTGAATAGCTATTCAGACAATTAAAGCAGTGTCATAGTTTTTTGGATAGTGCCTTATATTTCACAATGTAATGCTCAGCACAATCCTATGAGGTAGGTGGTATATCTCCATTATATAAGAAAAGAAAAGAGGTTTTAGGGGGCTTATGCAACATGGCCAAGGGCACAACTAGCTACTAAGGAGCAGAATCTAGACTTGAGCTCAAACTTTCTGAGCTGTTATGGTGCTTTGCCCTCCCACAATGTACTCAGGAATAGGAAGAAAGGAAGGTTTATCTCTCGGTCACATTTTGCTTAAGGTATAAAGCATGACAAGAGTATAGAATTAGACCGATTATCTTGGGATAAGTTGTATTAGTCTGGAGAGGGTAATAATCTCAACACTTCACAACTGTGAAGCCCATTATACTGTTGGAAGGATTTCATATGCCTTACATCATCTTAGTCACACAATCACCAAGTGAGGTTCCTTAAGAGTCCATGTAAGCCTCTCTTCCAGAACATTCTGAGCTACCACAGCTTCCAGTGACAAACAATGCCCAGTTCTGAACTCAGATTGCTCTACTCCCACCTTGCTTAGTTGACAGAGTTTTGTGTTGTTCTTGGCAATACCTGCCCATCGTACATTTCCCCAACTAGATCAAATGCAACATGTGGGCAGAACCATGCCTCCTACCTTGATGCTTGATGCAAAGCAGGTAACAAAATAGAATCTGTTAACAAGGAGAGAAAACCGGTATTATCAGCTTCACTTTATAGAGGAGAAGAACAGAGGCCAACAGACACAGCATGGCTTCCTCAGTGACTCACCTAGTTAGCTACAGGCACAATCACGTCTTAGAAGCGGCATCTCCGGAAAGCCAGCCTAGACTCATTTCTCAAAATGTTCCATCCCCTTAGATCCCATTTCCTCCAACCCACCCCTCAGGCATGCCTGGCATTACCAACCTGGGATGAAGAGCTGGCTCTGCAATAAATAATTTAGGGAACTCATTTTGTTCAACTGACCCATCCTTATCCAGTGCCCACTTCATGTGCTCACGAGTGCGCGTACGCGCACACGCACCCACACCCCCCCCACACACACACGTTGATTCAGGCCTTTTAGAAAAATAACTCTAATTTTTAAACACGTTCTATGAACCTGGCACCATGCTAAGCAATTTCTATACATATTATTCATCTTCATAAGAAGTAGATTTTATAACCTAATTTAACATAATGAAAATAGAGTGACTTGCCCAAGGTCACACAGGTGGCAACGGGCAGAACCAAGATGGTTTCGTTTCTTCAGTAAGCATTTGCCTCTGTGCCAGACATGGGCCCAGCCCTGAGAATCCAGCAATGAATGAGCCAGGATGTAATCCCTGCTCTCTTGGAGCTCACATTTCAGGGAAGGAAACAGATAGTAAACCAGGAAACTAATAAATCAGCAAGACAATTGCCATTGGTTCAATCTGTTAAACAATCACATAAAATAGGGCAGTCAGGAACGTGTCTATGTGACCACACAGACATGAGATCTGAATGACGAGGAGACAGTCATGCCAAGATTTGGCAGAAGAACTTTCAGGCAGAAGGGACTGTGAGCGTGAAGGCCCTGAAGAGAGAGCAAAGTTGGCAGACTGAAGGGACAGAAAGAAGACGAACATGAACAGAAAGGGTAACTGAGGGGGGATGAAGGAAATGAGGTCAGAGGGGTGGGCTGTGACCAGCTCATGAAGAACACACAACAGGGTAAGAAATCTGGATTTTATTCCAACTGTGACAGGAAGTCACTGTAGGCTTTAGCTTTATACACATTTTTCAAGAATGCTACCCTTGCCCTACTTTTCCTTTGTCAATGAACAAGTTATCCAAATCTAGAGGCAATCTGAATGCCGGTGGGGGGGGGTGGTCTCTGGCTGCTTGTGGTGAATGGCTGGCGGGGCCATCGGCGGGTGCAGGACTGTCCACTTCTGACTCTTGGGCCTTGTCTCAGAATGCAGATGCCCCTTCCACCACGAAGAGACCTCAGTTCAGCAGAGACAAGACTGGACACGCATGACTACAGGGTGGGAAGTGACAAGGAGTAGAAGGCAGAGGACCCCTTAGCACGTCTGTTTGTCTATCTGTCAAGTTGAGCAATCAGACTTGGTGCCGTCTTATTCTCAACTGTCTCCATTCTATCCCTGCCAGCCATGGGCATGTGGGCTCTCCCTGAGCGCTGTGACCGATCCCACCATTTTATTACATGTTCTATTTTTATATCCTATCACTCCCACCTGTGATGGCCTCCATCCTCACAGGCACATGGCACAAACAGCCTCCCCTGTTCTTCCTCTCTCCTCACGTCCACGTGTACCTGGAGAGGTAGACAGTCCTACCTCCCTGTTAGTCACCTGCTCTCAAGAAACCAGGTACCCTTGACAAAGCCCCACTCTGGATCCTGGGTAAGCAGGACTTAGCCAGCTGGGCCTCCGAATCCATCCAAAGAGAGAGAGAGACCTACTGGTGACCCAGACTCTGAGCAAGACTCTGATCTCACTGTGGAAAAGACACTTCCCAGGCACCAATCCAGCGTGGGCACCAACTCAAAGGGGTAAACCCCACAGAGCCCATCTGCCTGCTTGGCCACACAAAGTCAACAGTCTCCCAAGCTTAGAGGGACCAGGGCAAAGGAAAATGAAAACAAAACCAAAACAACAGCAAAATAAAATAAAACAAACGACCAAACACTACTTCCTGTATAGACCCTCAAGAACCCTAGCAGAAGCTCTAGAATTTTCATATCAAAGAATTTCACCCTCTTAGTCTCATTCAGAATAAATCACAGAGGCCAGACAGCTGGTAATGACCCATCAGATTTAAAAGGGGACAAAAAGGACTCCAGATAATTCCCTTCAACTTGACCCAGACACACCTATCCGGCTACAGAAACTACCCCACTGCTGCTTCTCCTCGGCTACCTGAGCACTGCTGTTGCCATGTACAGAAGGATAGGCTGAGGTTGAATCACTTGAGAGGTTACCCCCTTCTCAACTGGAGGTAGCCACGGGTCATGGAAAGGATCTGGGATTAGAATCATACAGAATTGGATCCAAGTCTTCCTGCTAGTATTTATCAGCCATGTAACCTGACACTCCATCTTTGCTGGGGATCTTGGATGGTGGACCGTCTGGGATGAGTCGAAGGAAGAGACGAGAGGTCCACAGGGATAACTATACTTAACGGTGCTACATATGCAGAGACCCGAACACTTAGTAAGCACGCCAAAAATATTAGTCTCTATCTTTCCCTGCAGACAGGCCTGACGCAGGGGTCTTATCTTCTGACCCCATGTCCTTCTCTGTAAGATTTAACATGGTATGTCCTGCAGAATTTGCCTGGATTAAAAAGAAAATCTCTTCTCTTTACTTACATCTGTATTAAAGAATATTGCTGCAAAGTGTCATAGAAATAATCTGGTACAATACCTTCATTTCACAGATCAGGAAACTGAAGCTAAGAAAAGAAGCAAATTGCCGATGTCGCACAGGAAGTTGGCAGGACAAGGATCCACGTCGGTCCATCCCACACAACAAAGAGTGGCCTATGGACAGGCGAAATGACTGTAAACCGTAATAACACGGCAATCCCTACAATTTGTGTGTCACTTCCTACATTCTCAACATGCATGAATTCATTACATCTTCATAACAGGCTCCTGTGTATCAGCTTCCCCAAGCTGATAACCACAGTGGAGCCAGAATTTGAACCTCAGGGCCCCTTTGCTCCAAAGCCCTGCTCTCACTCACCAGCCTTAGCAGCCCCCCACTTATTTATCAAGCACCAGCTATTAGCTTAACATGGAATGGCCTACAGAGAAGTTGTAAGGCACAACCTTTGCCCTGAGAGACCTAACATTTTATTGGGGGAGAAAAAAAAATA
Organism: Lynx canadensis; assembly: GCF_007474595.2. Classification (NCBI taxonomy): domain Eukaryota; kingdom Metazoa; phylum Chordata; class Mammalia; order Carnivora; family Felidae; genus Lynx; species Lynx canadensis. The sequence goes on along the minus strand of NC_044317.1, from coordinate 31,797,320 downwards.
CACACTTAAAATAATTCACAGCAGTCAAAAACAACCGTTCAAAGTGGTGACACGGCGTTATGTGGATGTGAGAGAAGGAAGAAGAATGTGGGTCCAAGACGCACAGGAGGTCTTTTCGGACAACTTGCAGCGGGAGCAGGCCTGGAAAGCAGGTCTGTCCTGGGAGCCCAAGCCCTGTCTAGGTGGTGTGGTGGTTTTACAATACGTCCCCAGATCCTTTGACGTTCCTCTCTTCAAGAGACAGAGTTTAGTTCTCCCCCTCAATATGGGCAGGACTCAATGACTTACTTCTAACAGACAGAATACAGCAGAAGTGACAGGGAGTGACTCTTCAGGCTCTGACATAAAAGGCGCTGTCGTTCCCGTCCCCAGTCTTGGATCAACTGCTCTTGGAAAAACCAGAGGCCCTGTTGGGGGTTCGCTGAAGCAGTTCTGTGAAGAGACCCACGTGGCAATGAATGGAAGCCTCCTGCCGATAACTTTCGAGGAGTTGAGACCTCTTGCCAGTAGCTCTCCTTTTCGAAGATGACCCTCCATCCCCAGCTGGAAGTCAAGTCTTTAAGCCGACCGCAGCCCCGGCTGACATCTTGACTGTCACTTCACGACACCCCAAGCCAGAACCACCCGTCTGAGCTGCTCCCAAGTTCCTGATCTGCAGAAGTTGTGAGACGATAAACATGTGTTGCTTTAAGCTGCTAAAATTTGGGGGCAGTTGGTTACACAGCAATAGATAACCGATCCAGGTGGTAATGCTTTTACATGTATTGAAGGGATGTGAAAAATAAAGCGGATAAGGATAATAAGGTAAATGGCAGACTTCACAACTTCAAACCCTAGTTCTAATGCTCTGAGATCTAGAAGATGCAGGTTAAGCTGGAGTTAAGTGCAGAAAAGCCATTTCTCCAAGTTAATAGCCAGAAGCCAATTTCCTGAAAGCTCAGTTAGTAAATTTACCAAGCAACTACCCAGGGTCGCTGTGTGCCATCAAGAGTGGTGAATACTAACTAATCTTTCTCCTGAGGGGAGTCAACTGGCCCCAGAATAGAAATATTCCTCTCCAGTGTACCCAAGGGCAGTGGAAAAAACCCAGGCTTCTCACGTGCAATCTGACTTTATAATTACAATTTCAGGTAGCGATCATTAAGCACACGCCCCACCCCTCAATTTACAGATAAGCATCTACCTATACGTGCACACACCAGGCCCCAGAACAGGATTCATTCCCAGTGCTGTGTCCTTCATCCGGGTCACCCATCACACAAACATCCGCCACACCATGATCTTAAAGAAATGATTATCATTTGTGGCTCTAAATAGGACCACATTATTTTCCACAAGTGTCAATTTTCCGCTGCAATATTACATTTTCCAACATTTAGTTTTCTAGCATTTTGCCATGACTATCTGTGTAGATTAGAAAGGTTCTTAACTGTTATCTGTAATAGATTTTGCCTGTAGCAAAATTCATGCAGGCATAATAGAAGAACAAAGTGTACTCTGATGAAATTGCAACCATAATTTCCAGATGCCTGACATTTATTGCTTATTGCTATTAGAATTCAAGTGCCTATTTGTTTTGTACTTTGCTTTTACTCTTGCATCACAACATATAATGGAAAAAAGATATTTTAAATGTTGGGTTAAGTATCACAGATCAACACGAGGCACCAACATAATCAATACTACTTAAACATACTCCTAGGCAATTAATTTTTAAAGAATCAAATTGTTGTACCCCATCAAAATTTATAACGATACCAGAAAGGGTGTTACATTCTTTAGTGTTTAATTAAAAGCAACATTTAGCACTCATGCAGCTAACTGTTAAGACATCACAACATAAAAGGTTTTGCTTATCATTAAGATGAGGGAGGTACAATGGACTCTTTACATTTTTGATGATTAAATGTTAATTGTACTTACTAGCTAGTATGCACTTATAAAATTACCAGGACCAATCATAAGGAGGGCTGTAAGAAGCACAGCTTAAAATTGCCACCCTAGAGTGACCAGTGCGCTGCTGAAACTCAATATCCAAATAACCGTCAGCCTTTTAAAAGAAGAACGCAAGTGGGTTTTGGGACTACCGTGTTGATAAAGTTGAATCCAAGGCAAGCGCAAGGAGCAAAATTCGCATAGCTTCGGGGAGAGGCACCGGAAAGATGCATACATAGAACAGAGAAGAGATCTAGGAAGTAAAACAAACAGAAAATTGTACTGACAGGTCCAAGCTGAGAGACAGAGAGAGAGAGAGAGAGAGAGAGAGAGAGAGAGAAGAAGAAGAAGAAGAAGAAGAAGAAGAAGAAGAAGAAGAAGGAGGAGGAAAAGACAGAGGAAGGGGAGGAGGAAGGGAAGGAGGAGGAGGAGGAGGAGGAGGAAATACAGAAGGAGGAGGAGGGGAAAGCAGAAGGAAGGAAGGAAGGGCACTTTCCAGCCTTTTGGGTTCAGACCGAGGTGTGAAGATTCAAAACAGGTGGGTGATGCTGTCAACCTCAGGTCAGGATGTCTGCTCAAGACAGAGGCACTGCCCAAATGCCAAAAGTGTGTTTAGGCCCTTAAGAGAAAAAATGGCAGGTGAAATGAGAGTATCCTACCCAGCCTATCAAGCTCATGGACCAGTTGGGTTAAAGAATGTCAAGGGGGCTTGGAAAGGACATAGAGACCAACTAGACTCCACCATGGACCACTTTCATTTATTTCCCTCTACAAACTCCGCATTTGCCAAAATTTTGTCCAACAAACTGCACTGACTCCATAATAAGCAATGTGGTACCACTGGAGGCAAGTCTATAGCTTCTATTAGGCTTTTGCAACACAGAAAATAGCTTTTGGACCACACCGCTACTGTCCACGCCTTAATCGAATCCTTTTTTCGATGGTTAAGAAAATGATGCCTTCCCTAATACTGATGATGACTGAGACTGATCCCAAGAAGCAAAGGGCACTGACATGGTCTATGAAGGCAGTTCTACAAGTATGTGGTTTCTATGGTGAAAGGAGCACACAGTCTCATAAGCTACCAAGAACTCTGTGCACTGGCCTGGAAACCTGCAAATTTGCACTTCTTCCTTGGGACTGGCTGTATGACTAGATAAGAACCTGTCAGAACCCATACGGCGTGGGTTCTAGAACTGGATGCCCTGACAACTATTCTCAGAAGTATATATGGTACTAGGGGATTCCAGAGAAATAAGGTGCAGCCACTCCTCTTAAGGAATCTGTCAAGAGCAGGCCTGTGTAACAAGATAGAAAATTTACACGGAACGCTGAAGTTAGGTAAAGAAATTACAACTACTCCATTCTTCGTAGCTGACCTCATCTTCTTGATGAAATCTTAACCCTACTCCAAAAGGGATTTGGATGTGCCATCCACTGGCATTTCAGTGTCTTCCAATTCAAATTGTCTCTTTGGGTAACTGTTTTTGGTAAATAAATCTTAGGAACATCTTTGTACACTTGTCTGCACGTATGTATATATAAATTTGCATGACACCATTTAGATGACCATTAAAAACCGCATGTCACTAAATTCAAGATACCATGAAATTCAGTTCATTAGTGAGGACTGGACCTAATAAGAACAATCTGTGAATGTGAGTGTGTGTTTGAATGCAAGGGAATTCAGGGGGTTTCAAGTTCTGGGTTCAACCAAGAAAGACTTGCTGGATCTAGAATGAGTCTGAATATAAGGCTAAGGAACGTGGACTCAACCTCATAGGCAACCTCTACTGATGCAGAATCAGAGGCACCAGGCAAGAAATGACACTTTAGGGAAATGATTCCCATAGGTTTTGCAGGGTAGATTACTAGGAAACAGCAAAACTTCCTGCTCTTTAATCCCAGCATGGATTCATAAAGGGTAGGGCAATGGTAGTGGGGCAGAAAGGAAACGGGGGAATAGTGAACACTGATGAGAAGGTCATGGTGTAGGAAGGGACAGGGTCAGGGGTGAAAGATGGGGGAGAACAAGCTTGGCATTAGAGATGAAAAGCTTGGTTGGTGTGTTTTTTTAAATACTGCCTTTCAAGAGTCATCAGGATATTCACATAAAGATCTGGGGTTTTGTTCCCTAAATATCTGGATGTTTGTGATACAGACTGCAATTAAAGCAATGAGAATGACACTCATGCTAAACCATTCTACTTGGTGTTCCCTAAAACTTCTGATATACCAAAGGCAAGGGACCAAAGGATAGGAGAGAAAAATTTGTTCATCAATCCCAACTTTCTTTTCCAAATCACTGTATGACTTGATCCAACTGGAAGGTAACATTTTTTCAAGGAAATGTTTCAGATATAGAAAAAAAAAAAGATAATGAGAGTAACATAATCAATCCTTGCACACTCACCAGAGGATCACTTTTGAAATGTATGCTTTGGAGAACAATTAGTTCAGGGGGAACACTGTGCCAGACCACTTAACATCAAATGTGGCGTTCTTCCTCATTAACCCCTCAGAAATATGTGTGAAGCATTTTCTGTAAATTTTCTCTTTTTTTCCAAATTTCAAAGTGTTTCAGCAGATCCTACAACCATCATATTTTACCTAATTTGTGAGAAAGAAATAACACATAAATGTTGTTTAAAAATCCCCAAAGTACAGAAAGATACAAAATTAAAATGTACAAGTCTCTGCTTTCCTAACCCTTTGCATTTCAAAGATTGCTATTGTTCTCGTTTATCCTCCCAAATAAAAAGGACGTTAAATCACATGTATGATTTTGTTTTTTAATTATACAAATGCAATCCTAGTGATCATTGCTTATTTTGCTTGATTACACATCACAGCAGTATTTCTATGTCTATACATACCACTCTAATACATATCTGTAACAGTTGGATGGATGTGCTGTGTGTTCATAAAGCTAGTCCCCTGGCACCTGGGTGGCTCAGTCAGTTGAATGTCCGACTTTGGCTCAGGTCATGATCTTGAGATTTGTGAGTTCGAGCCCCGCATCGGGCTCTGTGCTGACAGCTCAGAGCCTGGAGCCTGCTTCAGATTCTGTGTCTCGCTCTCTTGCTGTCCTTCCCCTGCTCGTGCTCTGCCTCTCTCTCTCTCTCTCAAAAATAAGCATTAATTTTTTTTAAAAAGCTAGTCCCCTGCTAACAAACATGTAGGTTGTTACCAATATTTTGGTATTACATTCAATACTCAAATAATTTAATGCATCTGTCTTGGTGTAGGTTTGTAAGAATATCCATAAAGTAACTTCCTAAATAAGGAATTTTAGGGTCAAAGGAGATTTTATTACTAACATTAGTAAATATTGCCAGATTGCTCTTCAAAATGGTTTTACCAATATACATTTTCACCCAAAGTTGTAAGAGTACATATTCCCTTACCCCCTTACTATGCTGACCTATAAATCTGACTTCTTATCTGACTTATTAATGAATTATTAATGACTACACACCATTGTCAATTTCATTTGCTTCTCGAACTATAGAGTATGATTAAGTATCTTTTTGTAGGGAGATTAGCCTTTTGTGTTTCTTTTTGAATTAACTTGTGAAAACTCAGTAACATGCTACTGCAAAGCATTTTTATCAAACGCCTTCCCTGGTTTTACACTGGGAGTCATTACCTAAGAGATTTCCTACAGCTTATAAATTTCCAAAAGAGTCAAATCTCTGGTTCAACGAGCTCCATCAAGAACTCACATTTCCAACAAATATGGCTAGTGCTCAGGTTGTCTTATAAAAGCAACAAAATAGAACCAATGACATTTACATCACACTCAACTTATGAAGCACAATAGTAGATGGAATCACCTGAAAAGAGAGATATTTAGTGTCTTGAAGAAGAGGTCTGATCAAAAGAGAGATGATTGATGTTAGCAGTAAGATTAATGTTAGGAAGCGGTCTACAGCGTAACTGAAAGAGAAGTGAATAGCAAGAAAATATTTAACCTGAGTTTTCAGATACTGCCAATTTTTTGAAATAGTTCTTTTTTTATATTCACAAAGAAGAAGGGAATGACTGAATGTAGTACCAAGATGATACCTACAGCAGGTGTACGAAAACAGATGTGATGAATTCAGGTAATCTCGTCTGTAATTAAAGAAATTCAATCCATTAATGTCTTCAACCCAGACTGCATATTAGAATCATCTGGAAAGCTTTTTAAATCACTCAATGCCTGGGCCCCACCCCAGATCCACTGAGTCTAGAGCCAAGCATAGAATCTTCCCCCAGGAGATTCTAATGTGCAGCTATACTTGAGAATCTCTTCATTAAGAGCATCCTATGGGGTTCAGTTATATTCTCAAGCCACTTTAGCTAATCTAAGGACCCCTTTCCTGAAACCTCATACTCATGACCATGCCTTGCTATAACATTCTGAAAATCAGTATCTGGCATAATATCTATTAGAAAGCCATAAATGCAGAAGAGTTAGCCACAGCAGACACAGTGGAATACAGTGAATGGGAAGCTTCCGGGGGTCTTTTGAAGGAATTAATGTAAAAAAAAAAAAACCACAACTGACTTTATTGATGGGAGTATAATCTGGAGATCATTTTAGCAGTTTAAATCAAGTCTTTAAAATGTGCATATCTGGGGGCGCCTGGGTGGCTCAGCTGGTTAAGTGTCAGACTTCGGCTCAGGTCGTGATCTCGCGGCTCGTGGGTTTGAGCCCCAACCATGAACTCTGTGCTGACAGCTCAGAGCCTGGAGCCTGCTTCAGATTCTGTGTCTCCCTCTCTCTCTGCCCTTCCCCTGCTCACTCTCTCTCTCTCTCTCTCAAAAATAAACATTAAAATTGTTTTAATTAAAAAAATAAAATGTGCCTATCTGTTGACCCTTAAATCACATTTCTAGAAACCATGGATGTGTACAAAGACGTAGGCATGGACTAGGATGTTAATTGCTGTGTTGTTTCACAAAATTGGAAACAAGTCATCTAAGGAACATTAAATAAATTCAAGTTCAGCTACACAATGGAGCATTACATAAGCAGATTAGTCATTCAGTCACATGAAAAATGTGCAAAATATATATAAGTGAAAAAGCAAGCTGCAAAGTTCCACGTGTAGCATGATCGCGTTTCTTTATAAATGATATAATAGCAGCACATTTACTGAGGGCCTTCCTCATTCCAGGCATGGTTCTCAATACTTTACAAATATTAGCTCACTCACCCTTACAACTCCAGGGATATTACTACTGTTAGCACATTTTAAAGATGACACCGCTGGTAAATACAGAGCGCACACTGGTTGTTGCCAAAGGGGAGGAGGCTGGAATGACGGGCAACATGACTGAAGGGGAGTGAGAGGTAGAGGCTTCCAGATTTGGAGTAAATAAGTCACAAGAATGAAAGGTACAGCATAGGGAACACAGTCGGTGGTAGTGGAAATCGTGTTGTTTGGTGACAGATGGTAGCTACAATTGTCGTGGGCATGGCAGTAGAGACTTGTGGAGTCACCATGGTGTATACCTGAAACTAATGTGACATTGTGTGTCAACTACACTTCAACAAAAAAAGAAAAAAACAAAAACAAAAACAAAGATGAAACCGCCAGGACACAGAGAAGTTACTAATGGGCCTGAGGTCACACAGCCAGTAAGTGCAGAGCCCGGCTCTTAAATTCACACTCTGGCCCATAGCCCATATGCTCTTCTTAACTGCTTACACCACTACTACTGATGTTTAATGTGCATAAAATGTCTCAAAGGGTAAACAAGAAGTTTTATCGTTTACCTTTTGCTAGTAAAATCTAGTGTTTTCTATAATGAGCATATGTGACACACAGATTTTAAAAGTTGGTACATTTTGGGGGCGCCTGGGTGGCTCAGTCGGTTGAGCATCCGACTTCGGCTCAGGTCATGATCTCACAGTTCGTGGGTCCGAGCCCCGCGCCGGGCTCTGTGCTGACAGCTCAGAGCCTGGAGCCTGCTTCCGATTCTGTGTCTCCCTCTCTCTCTGCCCCTTCCCTGCTCATGCTCTGTCTCTCTCTGTCTCAAAAATAAAAAACATTAAAAATAAATAAATAAATAAATAAATAAATAAATAAAAAAGTTGGTACATTTTAAGGAATGGCAAATCCTTTAACAATACCAAATAAAGATGAGACAGGAAAAGAAAAAGACTTATAAGGGGACAGGGGTACAATTAAGAGAGGGCAGCTGAGCACCTGCCTGGTAAGGAAAGTTTCAGGAGAGGGTCAGTCTCTGAAGCTCTGCCCCAGGTCCCCGCCATTTGAATGGGTACTTCCCTACCTGTTCTGAGACACAGAAAAAGATTGTCAAATTGCAAAAAGAGGGAGATGGCAACAGCCAGAAGGTGAACCTGTAACTTCTGTAGAGCAAGAGTTGTTCAGGGTCGGAGAGAAACTGAGGGGCTGAGTAGGGAGAAGTCGTCAGTGAGGAGGTATTGAAAATACATGAGAGGGAAGAGGCTGGGCAAGGGGGAGAGTCAGGCGTTCACAAATGGAAGGAAGGAGAGACAAGACAGCACTTACAGAAGACCTCAAGGAAGGGAGTCTAAGAGCGAGCTTCCCCTTCACACCTCTCCCCTTCTGGACAAAGGTCAAAGTTAGAAGTTGAAGGAGTCTTACTGATGAAGAAATCGAGCCATCAGCAATAAAGCAGCAACGTGGAGCTCAGCAGAAGCTAGACACCACCAAAAAAAAAAAAAAAAAAAAAAAAAAAAAAGAAGCTAGACACCAAAGGTCTGCGATGGTGCCCTGCAGCCCAGTTCTTCTTCCAGTGACATCGGCAGAATTAAAACACAGAGCTCACACCTCTGGCACCGTGCTATTCCTCCTGGCCAGAGACCCGGCCTTCTGACTCTCTGCCATCATTAGGGTCTGCCTGCCAACGATGTGACTCCCCACTTCGGCCAAAGCTTCAGTGGGTAGAATTGCTTAGGGAAGTAGGACATTCATTCTGAGCTAGGGAAAAATTCTAGAGTATATTTCAAGAAATGCAGCTGGTTGTGTTACTTTTAGGAACATGTAGACATTCAAACTACGGTAACAAGTTCAAACTACTGCCTAACAAAAATACTTTTGGAATAAGCAACTGATTTATAACTGATATGTAAATCTGGGCTTCTAAAGTACTTGGAGGTGCTGTAAAATAGAAATTAAAACAGATTCTATTCAGTATTTTAAGTACATCGTTACATTTTATTTCCACTTTCAGCTTCTATTTTAAGAAGGACTCTTCCCTTCTTCATAGATTCCCCATCCTTATTATTGACAAGACAAGGTTAAATAAATAAAGTTTCACTCTACGTTTCGCTTCACTTAGCAGATGCACTCAATATTTTCACACGTTCACACTTAGAATTACAGCAAAGACCACATTCAAGCCAAGAAGCGATTGTCTTTCACAATCGTTCTACAACCAGAACTCTCAAATTAATGAGTTTAATAGCAGATTTTTCCTCCTTTGGACACTAACCTCTTTCTGTCTTTAGATATAACATATGATACCTGGGAACCATATGGAAATTATGCACAGACATGCACCAGGATTGTAAAAGCCTCACTGTAGAAACAGCTATCCCTACAGTAAGTACTCACATAACTTTTTTGCCTCCTTATTATTGCAGTACATAATTCACTCCTCTGCGAGTTCAAATTGCATATTACAGCACATTAATGTTGGTCTTCCTTTATAGCAACCCATCATATGGTTAGCATTCTCATTTATAACCTGAATTACTTTTAGTTCTCCAGCCATCTCGCCTAACTACTTTGAATCAAATGGGAAAATGATCACATATCCCAAGTTGCAGAAATATGCAGTCGTAAGAGCTGGCTGGGGTACAATGTTGACTCCTATCTGTAGGTGCGGGCGTGCCCACCTCTGAGGTCAGTTGCCCTTCTGAGTCTACAAAGTGTGTTGGGGCTTCCTGACGCCATTGAGAAGCAGCCTCAGCAGTGGGTAGAACTGAGGACCAGCCCTGCTTTAAATAAAGACTACAGCCAAATTTATTTTTGTTTAAGGGAGGAGAAAAAGGAGTTTGGAACCCTTCAATGGCTTCCCATTTGCCCTAAGATCAGGATGGAAATACTGGCCCTCCCGTGTATACTGGCCCCTGCCAGCCTCTCTGGTCTCATCATGGATCTCTTTGCTTTGCTCACTGAAAAGCAGCTTCCCTAGTCTCCTTTCGGTTCCTTGAATACAGCATGCTCCCCCTCAACACAGGGCCTTGACCTACACTGTCATAGTTCCCCAAACACCCTTTCCCCTATCCTGCATTACATAGTTAGTTCCACCTCTTCAAAAAGTCTGATTCCATCATTGGTTCCCCAGACAACCTCTTCCCCAGCTTCCCTGACTGCATCACTTTGCTCTAGTATATAATCTCAGGCAGGATAATTCATTGAATGTTTGTAGTACATATACAGATGTGATTTTTTTTCCTTTCTTTCTCACATTTCAAGCCTATGGCTTGGCCTTTTTATTCTTCCTTGCATTACCAAGTTTTACAGAGCAAAGAGCAAAAGCGTCCTGTGTTTGCCAGCAGTTTAAGCCTATCGAAGAGATAATGCCAGGCGTCCAGAGAGATGATGTAGAGCATGAGACAGTGACAAATCCTATAAGCAGTAGAGACCTTCTCTCTGTTCCCAGACAGCCCCCCTGAAGAGATGGCAAGACCTTCAATGGATGGCCGCATGGCATCCCTAGAGAACTTCTTATGGGTCCAACAGCAGCATGCCTCTGCCCTTCAAGGACATTTCCACACTAGTCAGAAAAAGATACTAAGCAATGACCATAACAGCTACGGGAGCTTGGAAACTAGAGGCCCTTTTACTGCACTGTCCACGTACCACCGGAACCCCCTAGGCTGCAGTGACCAGGAAGGGGGAGGCAGCCCCAAGGGAGACAGAACTTCCCACCTACCCAGATGGGGGAGAACGAAGATGAGTTAAAAGGAAAGAATGTCCTACCTCTTGCACGTCGGAGTTTAGGGACTGCTGTTCATACCTGTTTTATGCTCATCTTCCTTCTCAAACATTTCACTCATCTATATTTTTCAAATGTTCAATTGTGTGTTCTTCACTGAGATCGTTCTCCTTCTCTACTTACTAAGATCCCCAAGGGCAGGGACTAGGTCTGTGTTGCTCACTAGGCTATTCCCAGGGTCTAGCAGAGTGGATGTCTACACTTTCCTTCCTTAGATTGAACTGCATACAGTAAAATGCACAAATCCTGAGTGGACATGTCAGCAAATTCTGGCAAGCATATATAGCAAGTCAAAGTACAGAGCACTCCCATCATCCTTGTGTCCCTTTCCACTTTACCCCTCTTCTGACCAGAGGCAACCACTATTTTGATTTCTATCCTCATAGATCTGTTCTCTCCGTCCTTCAACTTCATATAAATGGTAACATACAGTATGAACTAGTTTGTGTCTTGAGTGAATCAATCATCATATTTCTGCGATTTACCCATGTGTTATCTAGATGAGTAATTTTGTTCCATTTTTGCCGCACACTATGCCATTGCGTGAATTTACCACAATTTATTTATCCATTTTCCTGTTAATGGGCAACAAGAAAATTTAAACATGTTGTTTTGGATTTTTTACTATGATGAATAAAGCTGCAAAGAACATTTTTTTACACAAGTCATTTTGCAGAACTATGCTTCCATCTTTCTTGGGTAAATAAGTGGAAGTTGAATTGCTGGATCATAGGATAGGTGTACATTTAATTTTATAAGAAACTGCCAGTTTTCCAAAGTACTTATGTAATTTTACACCTCCACCAACAATACATGAGCAGTCCAGTCACTCTGAATCCTTTGTATTAGTCTTTTTTATTAGTCTTTTTAAATGTTATACATTTTAGGGAATATATAGTAATTTCCTATTATGGTTTTAATTTGCATTCCCCAGCAGGCTTGTGATGTCAAGCATCTTTTCGTGTACTTAGCGGTCTTTCATATATCCTTTTTTGTGAGTTGTCTAAATCCTTTGAACATTTTGTATTGGGTTCTCTTTTTGTTATTTATTTGTAAAAGTTCTTTAAATATCATGGATACAAGTGATGAGGGATGTCAAAAAGACACGACCACCGGTTGACCTGTGACCCCAAGCACTCAGAGACTCCCCACCCCTTTTCCTGTCCTTGGACTGTGGGTTCAACTCGCCTTTCCTGATTCCAGAGGCTGCTCAAAAGACATAGCCTTTGACATAGGGATGTGGTGTTGAAAACACCTGCATGTATACAGGACTGGACCCAGTTAAGGCCTCTTCGTGAATTTTTAAGACTTGATGGGCCAGTGCAGGGATCCATTCATCTTGGTGCCGCCCAAGACAAGCTTTGTATGTAAGTTCCCTTTACTTACTAAAACTGCCACCTACCAACCGGGAGTGGCTTCTTTTTTCTCTCTCTCTCTGCCCTCTTGAGTACAAGAGGGACCAGTTTCAGATTACACTCACAAAGCCCGAGAGGGTTGCAAACCAACAAGCAGTTCTTATGGATTTATGTGGAACACTTTATGGAAAATGTTTTGAATGTTTTCCCCATTCTGTGCTTTGCATTTTCATTTCTGAAATTGTGACTATTAAGGAACAGGAGTTAATTTTAATGAAATGAAATTTATCTTTTTCTATATCATTTTTGCATTTTGCCTTGTGTCCAAAAAATCTTTGCATATGCCCAGGTCACAAAGATATTTGCCTATTTTATTCATCTAAGAGCTTCATAGTTTCAGCTTTTACATTTCGAGCTGTAATCTACTTCTAGTTAATTCTGTATACGGTGTGAGGTATGACTTGCAGTTCATTTTTTTCCCACGGTTATCCAGTATCATTTGTTGAAAAGACTTTCCTCCTCCCATTGAACTGCATTGGTGTTTTCTTGAAAAAACAATTGACCACATATATGTGTGGATTTATTTCTGGACTTTCTGCAAACTCCATGAGCAGAGTAAAACCATATTTAGTAAGGTCTCTACTTTTTCCTCAACAGTATTTCATGGACTTGGGTGTAGAGGTCTTTTACATCTTTTGTTAAATTTATTTCTAGACAATAGTAGGTTTTATGCTATTATGGATGGTATTTTTAAAATTCTATTTTCGGATTGCTGCTAACATACAGAGGTAAAATTTATTTTTGTACACCGACTTTTGATACTGAGACCCTGCTGAATTCACATCCCAGATCAATTAATATTTTAAGATTCCTTTATATATGCAATCGTGTCACTGTGACTGGTTTTGCTTCATCATTATCAATGTTTTGATACGTTGAACTCCACCACAATGTTGAGGAGAAATGGTTTAGAGTAGAAATATTTGCCTGTTCTCAATGTTAGTGTGACTGTTTTCAATATTTCACCACTATGAGTGCTGTCAGCAAATGATGCTATTTTACCATTCAGAATGGTGACATCTTTTTCAGAGATGCCCTATACCAAATTGAAGAAATTCTTTTCTATTCCTAAGTTTCTCACAGGTTCCTCTTCCTCTTTTGTAATCATAAACGTGTACTGGGTTTTGTCCAAATGCTTTTTCTGTACCTTCTGAGATCGTCATACGAGTTTTCTTTTTACTCTGTCACGTGATGAATTACATTGGTTTTCGAATGTTAAAACAAACTTACATTCCTGGAATTAAACCCACTTGGTATTGATATATTTATTTTACTATATTGCTGTATTTATTGCTAATAATACGGTAAGGTTTTTTTGAGTCTATTTAATGAGTTATTACAACCTGCAGTTTTCTTTTCTTGCAACGCCATTCTCAGGTTTTGTTGTGCTGGCTTTATAAAATGAATTAGAAAATCCCTCCTCATTTTTTTTAATAAGTGTGTATAAGATTTGAATTATTTCCTCCTTAAACATTTAATAGAATTCACCAGCGAAGTTCTGGAGACAGAAGTTTCTTTGTGAAAAGGATTTTAATTATGAGTTTAATTTTTAATGAATATTTAGAGTTATTCAGGTCATCTGTCTCTTTTCATTAGTTTTGATAAGCTGTGTTTTTATGAAAGTTGTAAAATTTGGTGGCATAGAGGATCAATAACCTCTTTCATCTTTAATATTGGTTTTGTGTTTTCTCTTTCTTGATCAGTGTTGTTAGTAGTTTATCAGTGTTATCACTATTTGTTAAATGATAATCATCTTTGGAACTTGATATTTATCTACTGTTTTCCATTCCTTATTTATTATTTTAGACCTTTCTTCTTTGCTAATATGAGCATTTAAAGATACGATTTTCTCTCTCAGCATCACTTTAGTTGTACTCTACAAATTTTGATACTTGTGTTTTAATTATCATTTATTTCGAAATATTTTCTAATTTCCTTTATAAATTCTTCTCTGAAGCATGGGTTGTTTGATTTAAAAATATTTGGGGGAATTTGTAGATACATTTTTATTACTGACTTCTAATTTAATTTTCCCCTGGTCAGAGAACATAGTTTATATTCTTTCAATCTTTAAAATTCTGGGGGGCTTGTTTTATAGTCCAGAATATGGTCCATTTGGTTAATCTTTAATGTGTCCTTATAAGAATGTATATTCTGCATCTGTTGACTATAAGAATTCCATAATGTCTATTACGTTATGTTGGTTGACAGTGTTGTTCAGATAATAAGTTGTTCAGACAGTGTTGTTCAGTGTTGTTTCAGATAAAAAAAGAATGTCAAGGTCTCCAATTCTGATGCGGATTGATCTATTTCTGTCTTTAGTTTTGTCAGTTTTCGCTGCATGTAGTTTGATTCATTATTAGATGCACATATATTTAGGATTATGTCTTCTTGATGAATTGGGTCTATGATTCTAAAATGTCTCTCTCTTATGTCTGGTTTGAGGTCTTCTTTGTCTGATTAACAGACGCATACCAGTTTCTTATAAGTAGTGTTTGCGTGGTACATCTTTTTCCTCTTTTGACTTCCCATTTACCTCCATTTTTATATTGAAGGTACATCAGCTGTAGACAGAATTTAGTTGTGTAGCCATTCAGATGACCTTGGCTTTATTTTTCTTTTTCTTTTTCAAATTTTTATTTTAATTCTAGTTAGTTAGTGTATAGAGTAACTGATAATCTTGGCTTTGGATCCGGAGTATTTATTCCATTTAAATGCAATAGAAGTATGGATAAAAACCGGGTTTAAATCTACCATTTTGTGATTTTTTGTTATTCTTCTTCTATTCTCTAATCCTTGATCCTCTTTTCCTGCCTTCTTTTGTATTCACTGAGTACTTTTTCGGATTTCATTTTCTCTTCTCTATGGATTTTTAATCCGTGTGTGTGCTTTCTATGGCTGTTCAAGAGAATCACAATACATATTCATTAAGCGAGTAAATGGTTGGAGCAAGAGACACCCATTTACAATCCTATCAGTCCTGCATCAAGCCTAGAACACGATGAGCCATAACACGGCCAACACTGATAACATGCTCTTAGATGCACATATATTTAGGATTATGTCGTCTTGATGAATTGGCTCTATGATTCTAAAACGTGTCTCTCTTATGTCTGGCTTGAGGTCTTCTCCACATGCCAGTGGAGGCGAAACACTTTAAGTTCAGGCTCACCTTGTGATGGCAAGGAATTCTTGTCTCAGCTTTAATACAACTGTTTCTTGGTCTAGTTGCACTTTTAGTCCTTCCTTCGTTCAATTCTCTCTCCATCTAACAAACATACATTTCCTTCTTTGGCTATCTGTCAAAATCGCCTTTGAAGATTTAAAAACCACAGGTGCTGAGACCAAGACCTATTGAGCCAAAATCTTCAGAGAGCTTCCAATACACAGATAAGTTGAGAGCCACTACATTAGTGAATGCCCACTGAATTCTGGTCACTGGCTGTAAGCACTAATCCTTTAATGTCCCCCACCGACGTGCCGCAGAGCAGGCTCCCTAACAGCAATGTACACAAATTCCTTCTCTCTTCTCCAAATTATGCACAATGCCAGGAAAAAAAAAAAAAAAAAAGTAAGAAACTAAAGAGGCTCATTAGGTTTCTAATAGGCTTTTTCTCCCCCCTTTTCTCTTCTTTTTGGAGACTGACCCCCTCGAGGCACAACGTAACTCAACTCCCACAGGGGAAGTGTGGAGAGGCATGTTGAAACTGCAACGGCAAAACCTAATGGCAGCAAAAGAAAACTAAGAGAAGCCAAAACAAAAAAAGAAGCAAAAAGAAAAGCAAAGAGGAAAGTCTTATCGATAATGTACTAGAAAAGATCTCTTTAAAAGAGAAGCCTTACCTCGTCACATTTCGTCTCTGTGCGCTCTGTAGACAAACAGAGACTATGGCTTGTGCGTCCTTGGAATGCCTGAATTAGGTATAAACCATTGGCCCCAACTCTACTCAGTGTGTGCTTTGTTTGGCCTATCATGGCCAGCTAGCAAAAGCCAGCGGATGCTCACGGCCGCAAGCAGAGTCTTGGGGCCCCACAAGCTGTGAAACACATCTACGACCAGAATCAGACCCTTCAGTCCAGGGAAGTCCTTCCTCTTTTCCATGGCACAGAGCATACTTCAGAGTTCACCACTCACCCTGAAAGCCGGGTTTGATTGTGTTTCTCATAGGCCCAGCAGGGAGAATGGAAGCCTGCCGTTCTGGTAGGGAAACCCAAAATACCTTTCCACTGATTTTTGTTGCCTTGGAACAAGGAAGGAAAGAAGGAAACTCTTCTCTCTTTCCAAAAGAAGGAAAGAAAACCAGGAAACTTCAGCAGGAGTGGTTCATGAAATAGCCTCTATGTAAAACTATGCTACAGAAATATATTAGAGCCTCTAATGATAGCTTAGACACTTGCTCCCTTCCAAATTACTAGTGTTAATGTGTGCAGTGTAGTGAGTGTTCATAATGTGTAATTTTACCCTGCTTTTGTTTTTATTCCTTCCTTTGGGTGGACAAGAATCATGCTATTATATTTTGCATGGCTGCCTGTAAAATCAAGTAATGCTGTAGTTCATGACAACAGGCACCATGTAAATAGCACCTGTTTAGAAGTGCCCAGCAGCCAGCATTTAAAATGCCCACTCACACCTCCCTCACCCTGTGTGCCTGGACACCAGCCATAGGGGACCTGGGGCTTCCATTACAGGTGAGAGGGCTGATTGCACTGAACCGAGTGTGCTTTGTAAGCTGTTTACACTAGCTTACGGAAAGACTTGCTGGAACAGAGAACGCAAGTTTCTCCCAAACCAGAGGCTTCAAACTGGAGACCTGCAGGCTAGATATAACCTAATTAGGACTTCTGCAGCCCTATGTACACCTGTGTATGAATCAGAAAAGGCATTCCTACATGTGGTTGGACCTATTCAGGACCCTCGGCCAAAGCGCAACCTACCCAGTTGTACGTACGTGGTAACCTTGGCTGCCAAACATGCTTTTTCTGTTTTTAAAATTGCAGAATATTTTTTTAAAAAGCAGACTTACAATTTCCCTTGAAAAACTGGGATTCTGGGACACTGAATTCACATTCCCCCATGGCAGCTATCAGTGGAGATGAATAACGGGTGCCCACGTGAGATGGGCCACAAGCTCTCCAGTTCACTCCAGCTCACTCCACTCCCTATTGTCCTTCACTTGGCTCCCCCACTCACTGATTTCACCTGCCGGGCACTAAGGGTTTCACCGCCTTGCAACCACTCTCGAGGTCTTTAAAGCTTTGTTACACACATACGGTCAGGGTGAAGTTTCCTTCTTGCCTCCCCGAAATGGTGAAAAGAGATTCCCCGGGGCCTGCACTGCCCTTATGCAGAGGTTACAACGGTGGGATCTGGAGTAAGAGAGCTCTGGGCTTACAAACCTCTTCTGCCACTTCCCGGCAGATGACATCCCCCTAAAATTCCATTCCCACTCTCTTCTGCCTTTCCTTTAAGGCTCAGCCTGAAGGACCCCTTCTCCAAGACGTGCTCTCAGGCTGCCTCCACCTTCAGAGCTCAACCTGAACCTTAATGCCACACATTCTCCTCCTGAGCACTGAACTCACATTGCCACATGGCGGCTGTCAGTGAGGATGAACAGCAGCTACCCACAAGAGATGGGCCGTGTGGTCTAGATAGGCTTCAGGAAAACCATCTGGAGCTAGAGTTGAACAAATGGGTAAATAAATTGTGGTGCTGAATTAGAGTCAGAGACAAAAGCATAAACTCATCTGCATTTAATTTATGTCTTGGTAGATACAGAAATAATGATAGATGTGTGTATACGCTGCTTAGTATATATACGTGTATTTCATAGTTCTGTCCATTGAAAGGGCCTAGAAGCAGGGACATACCAGTGGGCAATGAGCACACCCAGTGCCCATATCTTGGTTTCTAAATACCATTCTTCATTAGAAAGAATCTGGGCTCCTCAGAGAAATGTTTTGTTCAAGGAATGAAGCACAGAGAATACAAAATGAGTTTGATCATCTTATAGTGCCAGACAGTAAGAAAGTACTTAAAAAACAAAACAAAACAAAACAAAAACAATAAAGGATGAGGGCATGACAAAAGGACACAGGAGCCAACCTGGAAGATCTCTCAGTGACCCAAACTGGAGAAATCTGAACAACAAAATAAATAATGTGACATTAGATTACAATGCAAAGTATAAAATTAGTAAACATTAATCCATACAGATATAAATAAATGCTGGAATGAATAACTAAATGGGGAATAGGAAGAAATCTTCCACCCCCAGGAGGTAAAGCTTAATTTCCCTCCCTTCGTATGTGAACTGCATTTAGTGACTTGCTACCAAAGAATAGACTATGAAGAGGGAAAGACAGCGACTGCCTTCACCAAGTGGCCAATGCTAATATCACCAGTTTTAAATCATTTTGACATTATACACGCTATGATACAGTATACGACCGATGATGTAAGAAGAGACTTGGGTTTGAATCCCCAGCTCCACTATTTAGTACCTTTAGGACTCAATATCTCTAGGCCTCAGTTTCTTCCTTTGTAAAATGAGGGAAATAATAAAACTCTTTCCCATAGGATTACTGTGAATAAATGTGATAAGTGGGGACCTTAGAATCAGGCACAAAGTGCTTAATACCTACTGGATATTATTATACTTCTTTATTTTTCTCAGCTCCCTGTGTAGAGAAGACCCTGAATACATTTCTTGGTCCTGACGGCTACGATCAACTCTTCAGTAAATCATTTCAGGGGTTAAGGATTACATTTGGCGGCTCCCAATGCAGGATTTCTGAGGCATCTAATCCCCTACTGGAGTACTGATTCTGGCATCTAAACATGAGAGTCAGCCTTTAGGACACAAAGAAAGGTGGTTCTAGGGTGGTTAGACGCACTAGTTCTGGAGTTGAAAAGCCAACTCAGCACCCAGTAGCTGAATGATCAATTTTTTCACCACTTTGAGTTTCCTCATCTGCAAAATGGGTATAATACCAACATATATCTCAAAGATAATTGAATAATCCATCTCTTACCAAAAGCCTGGGCTCAATAAATATTTGTTATTATTATACAACATAATAAAAAAAAATCTAGCTGCTGGTATGAGCATACACTTTAGGATGAGAGGAGTACATTAAAAAAAATCTCTCATCCTAGTTGTGACCCGATCTGGGGGCCCTTATAAGTCCTAGAGATAGCAAAAGAGACAAAGGTTCCTTCTTCCTCAACCCTGCTGTGGGAAGGGGGTGGGGAATTGGGGCCTAAGGTCCCAACCTTGGCATCTGGGCCCACTGCCTCTCAGGAACAGCTGCTCCTCTCTCCCCCCACCACTCACAGGCCGGAAGGGTTAGGGGAAGTGGATCTAAACAGATAACCCCATGGACTCACAGGTCAAACACAGGCTGGGAAGGGGAGGGCCCCAAGGAGTGGCAGCTGCAGTTTGCTGGGCTGGGTCCCCTGGGGATTATTTGTTTAAGTTTCAATGAAATGATTTCAATTTAGTGGTTCTATGTTATATGTTTAGCTTTCTCAAGAAAAGATTTTCAATCTAGCCCCAGACCTCCCTAGAGGTTGTTGATAGTAATTTAAGTACTCAATTATTTGGTCTGATATGAGAACAATTGTTAGAGGTCACGGGCCTGACCGGCAGATCCCTATGTCAACCACCAAGACATATCCTTCTGCTTTTGTTGCTGTTTTATTCTTTTCAACAAATAATATACTTACGTGATTCAAAGTTCTAAAGGCACTAAATAATTATTTCCTATTCGTCACCTATTCATTCCTTAAAGACAATAAGTTTACCAGTTTCCAGGTTTGCTTTTAGGGTCCTTCCAAAGACTTTGGGTTTTTTTGTTGTTGTTTTTTGGGTTGTTTTTTGTTTTTTGTTTTGCCAAAGCAGGCAAATATATGAATATACACACTTTTTGCTTGGTTTCGTTTTCTGTATTTCTTTTGCACAGGCAATATTTCTCAGATTCCCACGATAGCTGCTATATTTTTGTTTCCAAATACTTAGATAGCAAATTTAGTATCATTTTAAATGAATTTGTGCTTTATTAATAGTATCTGCATCCGTTTAAAAAATTGTTTTTATAGGAGACTAAAAACACCTAAACTACGCTAAAAGCTGCACACAGCAGCTAAAAGGAATGAAGTAGCTCTATCTGTATTAGCACTAAAAGAGCTAGTAAAAAAAGGTGTTTGGCAATAATTAGACACCATTTATATAAAAACTATCCCCAAGATACTCCATATTCACTGAGTGCTCACACAAAAGAACGTTAACACTCTCTGGGAAGCCACATGCCAAACCAAGAACAATGGGAAAGGGACAAAATGGATGAGAGTCAGGGGTGGGTGGTCAAAGGGGTCAAAGCACACTGTGCTGGGACAGACTTTTGGGCGGCACTTCTGGCTTATAACTGGCATCAACCTGACTGGTCAGTGCCCACACCGAACTGTTGTTAGGTATTCTGAATATCACCCTTGGTCATTAGCCTCATCTTTACCGTCAAATATTTTTATCAGATGAATTCATGGATTTCTTTTGAAATTAAAAATACATATATAAGAAAAGACCCTATACACAAGGTTCATGTATTTGGTCCACAAAGAGAGCTTGGTGAATACTGGCCATGGCGTCTGCAGACTTTGATCCACTGATTCATAACACACACTGGCCAAGAGCAAAAGGATGTTTCCTCAACACTTTCAGCTGGACTCAAAACACACCAGGGAACCCCCACCTCCAGCCTGAGAATGGCCTCACAGTGCACAGAGGTGGGCTAACTCTCTTTTGTTCAAATCCCAAACCCAACCTTCCTCTTCAGCCTGAGCCACCTGGATAGTGAGAAATAGGGCAGGAGAATCCCTCTAGGGTCATCCCCACCTACCAGGCTGCAAAGGCAACGATTGCTCAGCAGAACTCAACTCTGACAACTTGCTGAGGTCCGCACACTTTTTCATAAAGGACCAGATAGTAAGTATTTTTGGCTTTTGCAGGCCAGATGGTCTCTATGGAAATCTGTGGACTCTGCCATTGTAGTGCAATACAGTGAACGGGCATGGCTATGTTCCGATAAAACATCCTTTACAAAAGGAGGCCTGTGGCAAGCCATGGTTCACAAACCCCAAATGATGACAGGCAGTATTGCCAATACTTTGTCTCTCTCTGGCTGATCACTGGTCTTTGGTATCAGATTCTGAGCCCTAGATGAGACCTTATAGATTAGGAGTTCTGCACGGAGTAAAAGGCCCCAAAGCAATTCCACCCCAGCACTGCCCAGTGACTCAAAGATAAAGGACACTCTCAGGGTGTGTGACATTCAACTCCCCATACTCAAGGAAACTCAGGTACTCAGAGGGAACAAGTTCACTCCAGGCCCGTAACTGAGGAAATGCACAGAAGTCAGATGGAAAAGGAAAGTTTCAATTTTGGTTCTCAAATGTGTATTTCCCTCTCTCTGCACTGAACGCTTGTCTCCTTAATTTAAGTGGAAGTATAGAGAAGTGAAACGTAGAAGTGAGTCACAAATCCTACCTGGGTTAGGCAGACTTTCCCTGATAAGACCCTATCTATGGTAAAGCTCCCACATCACACAAGAAATCTATCTTTATCTTAAGGAATAAGCATTATGCCAGTCAATCTTCCCGTGGCAGGTTGACACATCATTAAACCAAGGCATGAGGGATTAAAAAAAAAAAAAAAAGGACCCCATCAAACCATCACAACTCCCATTTCTTTCGTATGTAACAACACAACAACAGCAACTCTTCAAATGACAGGATCCCCTACAGCCTGACCAGCTCAAGTTTTTCCAGGTTTTCTCCAACGATGTCCCATGAACTGGAGTGCTGATCTCAAAGATGGTCCTGAGTGGCCCAAGGAACAGAGGAAACAAAATAACAGAAATAATCGCATTCAAGTTTTGTAGAAAACTGTTGAAAGTTTTTTTGTTTTTTTTTTTTTTGGTTTTTGGGTTTTGGGTTTTTTGGTACCCAGTTAGAGATGAGGGGGGGTGGGGGAAGATCTCAAAACTGTGATTAGCGTATTGGTTTTTTTTTTCCCCCTCTTGCTCCCAATTAAAGAGGGGTTTCTTCTTTCACTAGAGATGCACAGTTATTAAATCGTTATGTCTTTCTTTAAAAGGCCAATTTATAACACAGGGCTCCATACTGCTGCCACTTCTACAAGGTTGCTCATAACGGCTCCATGCAACGCTTTGACTAATTAAATCACACAAGAGATTGTTTCTTAGTAACACACCTGGTCCGCGCTTTGTTGTTGGCTTTCATTAAAGCGCTGCGTCTCATGCTGCCTTGTAGCATGAAAGGATATTAATCAGGTAAATGGCCATTAAAAGTCGTATCAATGTTTGCTGTGCAGTGATTATTTTCTTAAATCTTGAACAAAGGAGGTTTCTTTGAAATCTCACGGCTGGCCTCCAACCACAGGAGAGAATAGCCACATTGAAATGCTTTGTTTTTCAACCTTCCCAAGAAGAAGGAGAAAAAAAGGAGCAAAATTCAAGGTGTGGCAAGATAGAAGATTATATTCTCTTTGTTCCACTGGGCTATTTGGGGCAAGGAGGGACAAGTTGAACAAACTGAAATCAGTGTACGGCAAGTGAGGGCAAGAGACAAGAAGAGCTCTCTAAAGCGCCCCCCCCCCCCCAATTCCCTGGGAGAGGAAAACTCCACTTTCCAGGCAATGCTGCTAATTAGGTTGCATTTCAGAGCTCTTGTTAGAAATAAAAATGCCCAGGAATCAAATGCTACTTTCATATTAAAAGGAAAAGAAAAAATGTTGCTAACTGTTTCCTCCTGTCAACAAAGCACCATTTATGGTCTCACTGATCAGGTTCTGTATCTGGACTGGGAAAGCAGTCTCGCCAATCTGATACTCTTCCCCTCAACCTTGGGGCAGCCCTTCCAAAGGAATATATATTTATATAACCATGACCACTTCCAACAGAGCAAACGTTCCATTCAAGGGAAGAAGGAGGGAGGCTGCACACACATATATTAGGGAAATATTACGACTTTGCCAAAGGCACCTACCTTGGATCCTGCAACCTTTTTTTCTTCTTTTCTGCCATAAATGACCATGGCTCTAGATTGCTGAGTCTGGGGATTAAGCACTCTGCTTAAGAACCCAGGCTCCGGAATACCAATTCTGAGGTTGGAATCTCAAGTCCGCACCTTCGTGGCCGTGTGCCTGGGAGTAAATTATTTAAACCCTCTGTGCCTTGGTTTGCTCATACAGAAAATGCACACAATCCCAGAAACAACGTGCTCTGAGTGTTAGGAGCATAAAATGAACGTTTTATATATAATGTGCACAGTGTCTCACATAGAGTATTATGTATGATATGCATCTGATACACAGAAAGTCCTCAGTAAACATTAGCTAGAACACGTCTGATAGCTACCAAAGCCTTACCTGGTATATGCTTTCCTTCAAAACTGAGGGCAAAATGGGAGACGAGGGACTAAACGCTCTTGGGCCCCTCTCCCCTCGTGACACTGTACCGTGAAGACAGGGGTGTGAGCTCGAACCGGGTCTCACTGAATCTAGGGGAAAGGAAATCAAAGCACTTACCGATGGTCCCAGCAGGGTCCCCAGCGAGAGGCTTCTGCCCAAGGCGCGTGCACCAGGCCTAGGCTGTCCTCAAGGCCATCGTCCATGCTGTCCCCCGCACGAGGGCCCCCAGAGCAGCGCAGGGGCTGAAATCGAGTCTGCGCACCACGCGTGCGACCATGTCAGCCCAGAGCGGGCGCCGTTTTCTGCCCTCACGAGGGGGCGGGGGTGGCTGTGCCCCACAGGGTCCTCCGATGGAGGAGGCCTCTGGCCATCTGTCCGCTTCCGCCAGCCAGAGGACAACGGGCCAGTCAGCCAGGACCCGAGCTGCAAGGGACGGAGAGGCCAACGCAGACGGGTTCAGCAAGAAAGGAAGCCAAGGGCCGGGAAGCCCAGGGGTGGACCCAACTTTGAACCTGGACTGAACACACTTCCAGGTTTCCTTCTCTCCCCGGGGCAGACCCGCGTTTCTCAGCGCCGATCTCCTTTTCGGGCGGAGCGCCCTATGCTGACAGGAGAGCCCGAAACGCCGCCCACACGGACGAGAACCAGCGTGCTTCTGTCTGAATCTGGGAGAACTTGCCAGTCTTTGGCCGGGACCAGGTCACGTGCCCACCTCTTACGCAACAGTTCTGCCGTGAGGGGAGTTTGAATTCTGATTGGCCAGGTCAGGGTCACGGGGTCCTTGGGGCGTCGTGGGTGGGGTCAGACCACGTGACCTTCGCGGCTCCGGGTCGGAGGCCAGGGGTGGTTGCCCGAGATGCTGCTGTTTACTGGAAGGAGCGTGGATAAGCGGTGGCACAGTAAAAAGGCAGGTGTGTGCTGGAGTGCAGAGGGGAGGCCGTAAAGGACTGGGATGGGGGCAGGAGGAGAAAGAGGGAGGGTGATTGCTCCTCAGATGTGTTTACTGGTCTACAAGCCTGCCTCAAGTGGTTGCTGACCGCTGAGCTGACATGGGCACGTCTGAAAGACCTTGCAATGGCTGCAGAAATTGCCCTACATCTCCAAGGCTGCGCTTCTCATATACACTGCCGGTTAAGAATCCCCTGAGTAGCTTTTGAAACATCTCAGGGCCTGGACACCACCTCCAGAGGGTCTGTTTTAATTGATGGTGGTGTTTGTTTTTTAAGCTCCTCCAAGTGATTGTGTTGGAAAGCCAAGTTTGACCACTGTCCTGAGGCACCTGCCTTCCATTCTTTAGTAAACATGACCACAAAAGGCTGGGGGCAGGGAGTGGAATTCATCCAGCTCCCAAGAACTCTCATCCTTGCTAACCAAAGCAGTTTTCCCCACTCAGGTCCAAATTCTTGGAAGAATTAAAAGCCAGGGGGGTGGTGCTTGAGAAGAGACTAGGGTCGGTTCTGTTGGATGTTGAGCGAGTAAGTATACTAAAGAGTACCACATTTTATCTTGTCAGTGTTCTGCTTTCGTGCCGTTCCCCCTAATGTCTTTTTATCCTAGTCTCAACGCCATGATGTCATCATATTAGCTAGTAATACAAATTGACAAAAAGGTGAAACTGCTGGAAAATGTGCTCAGAGGAAGAAATTATTCTCCTGTCCTTACTCTCCCTGCCACCAGCTTCAGTTCTGTTCCTTTTCAGGGGAAGGAGGGAATTCCTTGTTCGTTGCAAGAAGACCCCATGAGATGTTTATATGAATGCTACATTTATTAATTACAGGAAGAGATTTCCTATTTAATAGGCCAAATTTCTGAGGAGGAAGTGAAAATAACCAGCAACGATACTAACTATAAACTATCTCCACTTGCTGGATTAAGAAAAGATGCATCCACTGCTGAGTTTCTAATCTACTTTGGTTCACTATACTGCTTGAGCCTACGAGCTCTCCTGTTTGTTTGTTTTCTCATCTGTGATTTTCTGGAACCATTTAACAGGCTAAAGGAAGGCTTAAATTCATGAACATTGCGTCCACAATAGATTCGTAAGCAGAGAGTTACGGTAAGTGTCTTGGGGTCATCACACGTCAGTGTAGGCATATTATATTCACCCACAGTTGCCATCCCTTGATGCAGAAAGTAGAACTATCAGGATGCCCTCTCTGGTGTACCCAATACAAAAATTTTATATTGTTAAGATTTAGAGGACTTCCTCCAATGCCACTCTTTCCCTGCTTTCACATAGTCACATTTATTCTGTCATTGTGACAGTTTCAGTGCATTTTTTGTTTTGTTCTTTATATCCTCTCTTGTACTTGTAAATCACATCCGTTTCATAGAACGCTTCAATATTTGTTATCCTATTTTGATCCTCTCAGTCACCCTGGGATAGTGAAGTATGTTAAGGACATAAATGCTGCTAATGATTCCATTCTTTAAGGCTATTTCTGAATCAATGAGTGTACAATTCCATAGCAGATATTTGAAATGCTTCTCAAGTATCACTACATGTTAATGACCTCCTCTGATGGGTCCATAGACTTTTGATATAACCTAAAAGCACAGATTTTTTTTTTACCCAGGATTGTGTGCTACCGACACCTTCAGCTACCCCACCATCCCACTAAATAGGGCTCGAGTTCAAATCCACACAGGGACCAGGAAGGGGAAGCAGTTGCATGAGAAGGGATTGGTGGGGACTATGGCAAACCAGAAAGCTCGATCCGCTTATCGCCATGGAAAAAACAAGGGCCAGGTGTTGTTGGGTCTTCCACTGTCTCAAGAGAAATTGTTAATCCAGATCTTTGTGTAATCTCCCTACTTTGGAATTACTGCTAACTAATCTTTTTTACTCTCTCTTTTTAACTCTAGAGGCCAAATAGGCCATTTTTTTCTGGCTGGATTTAACCCTTGAGCTGTCACCTGTGGTTCCAAATGGCTGCTTCAAATCATCTTTCCTCATCCCTGAAAACCCCCTGCACCAAACAGCTTTGATTACCGTCTCCGTCTATTTCTGTTGTCCTAAAAGGAACAAATGTGACAAATTAAAGAAGTGGGTAAACACTAGTATGATGCTGCAAGCAAGTACGCATGTCGTGTACATGCACGTACATGCAAACGCACACACACACAGACACCCCACCTGAGCAGTGTCATCATCACTACAATCAAATCCTATGGTTGGCCCACCAGGGAAGGTAACCCTAAGGTTCTTCTGAATTAAAAATAATAAGAACTGTGATTCTGGGAACAGAAGAGGTAGACAATGAGCTGGAACAGGATGCTGCCCCAGGTGCTTAAACATTTAGGTTGGACTCTTGAACCACATTCCCTCCTACTTCTTCTGAGCTTCTGTGATCAAACCCTGATCTATCAGGTTGCCCTGGAGCCCAGATCTCCCTTCTGTGTTTCCAGGTTGCTTCCCCTGCCCCTTCTTATATCCTGTTCATCCTTCACAGAAGCTCAAGACACATCTTCCAGGAATTTCCCTGGCTGCTTTAGCCCCAGAGAAATTTCTTCCTTCTCAAATTTTGGTCATGCTTATAATCTAGCCATTCCACTTTGCCACTTTTGTTACATCCAGCTTTTCTACTTTAATGCATAGTTGCATCCCTAAGAGATTATCATTATGGAAAATGTTGTTTAAAAAGCAATTGTTTTGATGGGGAAAATAGAAATTAGAGGGCAGAGAGCTTCCAAATCACAGGAACTGATTATATTTTCTGTACTCATTTAAGAATAATAGATGATTGTATATAGCTATGAAATATAAATATCACTGAACAAATCCAGGATCGGAATAAGTTTAACCTCTGCTCAAGCCAAGTCCTTTGTCTTTTTATACACATTCTTAACACTTTTTTTTCATTCATTCAATAACTCATTCGTTCAGCAAATATTTCTTGAGCTCCTACTATGTGTCAGACACTGATCTAGATGCAAGTGTACAACAGTAAGCAAAAGAGAAGATTCCTCCTGCCACGGAATAGACATTATACTAGGGCAAGTAAACAATTTCAGACAGCAATTAGTACCATGAAGAGAAATAAGCTGACAGACTAGAGAATGCCTGGGCATGTGAGTAAGGGAGCAAGCTTAGCGAGCTGATGGAATATACAAAAGGTAACATGCAAAGCCACTCAGACAAAAAGATTCCATCGCATGTACAACAGGGTTTTGTTTTGCTATATAAATCGAAATTGCTACTCTTGAGACTCTGCTAGCTACCTAGCTTCGTTTTTAACACTGAAACTGAAGTATGACTTCATGCAACCAAGTGCAGGATCAGTGTGCAGCTCAATAAGTTTTCCCCAAGTGAACATACCCATGTGTCTACCCTGATCAAGAAGTTGAACATCATTGTCCCCCATCCTCTAGAAGACCCCCTCGTGCCCCTTTTCAATGACTAACACCCTTCCGTTTATTAGCTTAGCCTGGTTTTTATATCGGTATAAATGAAATCCTAAAGTATTATTTGATACTCTTTTACTGACTACAAGTTATTTCTCTACTATGCATTTGACTGTGGGCATTCAATTATTTCCAGTTTGGGACAATTAAAAATAGTGCCATCATGAACATTCTAGTTTTAGTCTCTTGGTCCATATATGTATATATTTCTGTTTATTATGTAAGGTGTTTTACATCCAGCTTTAGTAGGTACTGCCAAAGTAGCTGCACTAACTTATGGTACAACTGTGGATGTTTCCGCACTCCCTTAAAGTTGATCTACAAAACTTCGTAGTGTTATATAAGAAAACGTACCAGTTTTTTTCCCCTTAAAGATAGTGTTTTATATGGCCTTTAAAGAAATCCTTGTCTAAAGAAATCAGCTGCGAGTGGCAGGGGCTACAAATTACCCCACTGACGTTTCTCTTGGGAAAGAGGTTCATGAGAATCCTCAGGGTATTTCTTCCAGAAGTTATATGAAGTGAATCTTAGTGGTATATGGGGTGGACTGTAGAGGACATTGCCATTGGCCAGGCCTTGTGTTAGGACATATATCTGGCCTTGTAACATATATCTACACCTAGTTCTCTGAGCCTTTATCCCTTTCTTCCATTATCTATGTAGTGATTCCTCACTGTGGCATTTCTGTCTTCATTGACTTTTCTACTTCATTTAATGTAGGCTATTACTACTTCCATGCCTGTAGAAGCCACTCTAACAGTGTGTTTGCATATCTTGTAGGGACTTTGCCAGGATGTTACACTCTATATCTTGACAGAATCTTCACAAATCAATAAACTCTGTTTTGTGGAATCTTATGTTTTCACCGTAGCTCCAGCACCCTCAGTCCCATGCATGTTTTCTGGCTCCTGTTGGTACATGTTGGCTATATCCTGCTTCTGCTTTCAAGTCTAGCCCTTTTTCCTTTCTCATGAGGCCCAGTATAGCCCTGCCAGATCATCTTGGACTTGACCCTTGTTATTTACTGGCTTATTGGCTGAAAGGAAACTAGGGGCAGATCCTGGGCAGGGGAAAAATATCTGAAATCTTCAAATAAGGGGAAGCAGTCCATTAAGGGAAGTGCACACCATTTCTAGAGGTTCAGCGGTTCAGAGGAATCTTAAGATTCAAGATTTTAGTCTGCTTTAATTCTCTTCTTTCCTGATCAGGGCCAACACATCACAAACGTGCTGTCTTAGTCTTTTTGGGCTGCTGTAACAAAATACCACAGATGAGTGGTACTTTTACTTCTCATAGTTCTGGAAACTGGAAAGTCCAAAATCATAGTGCCAACAAATGTGGTGTCTGGTGGGAACCTGCTTCCTCTTACAGGGTGCCTTCAGGCTGTGTCCTCACGTGGCAGAAGGGAGCTTGAAAGCTCTGTGGGGCATGTTCTCTAGGAGCACTATTCCTGATCATGGTGGTTCCACTCTCATGGCCTAGCCATCTCCCAAAGGCCCCACCTCCACATACTTTCACTTTAGGGTTTAGTTTCAACAAAGGAATTTGGGGGTGGCAGGAAGACACATTTGGACCATAATTCATGGCTATGTTTACAGTTTAACTTTTGGAGCTCCCTCATTCATGAGAGTCCTGGGCTGTAGAAGATGCAGACCTCTTTATATGCTACCAAGAAAGCCCCCTGGATCTCCTTCTTAACTTTTAATTGCCAATTTATCACTCTCAGCCTTTTGTTCTCTTTCTCCAAAGCATCAGTGAAGCTTAGCGACAGCTAGCCAAACCCACTGTTCTTTGTGTTATGGTTGCCACACATCTCCCAAATGCCTGTTGTTGTACCAGCTTGTGAATTCCTTTCTGCCAGAATGCTATCCCAGTTTGCCACCAGTAACAACACTGATTACACTGCTACCTCATGCCAGGGGCTGTGTTCTACTTACCACCAACAATGAGTCCTTCTTGCCATTCAAGCAGCTGGCAGTTCGGCTCCATGTTCACATCTGCTTTCTCCACCCACTTCACATACCAACTGTTATGGGTCTGGTTGCCCAAAAGCAGAATCTGAGATGAAGACCAGAATGTGGAAGGCTTCTTAGTGCCGCTTTTGGGATCAACACCCATGGAAGGGATATGAATGAAGGAGGACTGAACAGAGGGAGAAGCTAGATTCTTCCAGAGAAGGGGGTGTGGCCTTGAGCAAGATTACCCTTTTTACCTGAGAAATACTGGAGAGCTTCCTGCAGAGAGCCCTCAGTGGTACCTCACTTTAGAATGTAATATAATTTACCATGTGAACTGAATACAGAGTTCACATGATAATCCCAGGGTTTTTTTTTTTTTTAAAGAATTTGTCTGGAAACAGATGTTGAATTTAAGTAAATGCATCTTTTCTACCTATTAAAATAATCATATAATCTATTGAGATAATTTTCCTGTATTCCATTCACATGACAAATTACAGTGACTTCAAAATGTGAAAGCCAGCTTAGATTTCTTTTTACACACCTGTTGATTTCATTTGCTAGATTTGTGGCATTTGACTTTTATGTCTATAAAGTTTTTTGAGAGATCAGTCTACATATTACCATTTTGTAATGCTTTATCATATTTGGCTACAAAGGTTATGCTGCTTTCATAAAATGAATCAGAAAGTATTCTCTCCATTTGCATAAGACCGGTAATATTTTTTCTTTAACCATTTGAATGAATTCCTTGGTTAATCCATCTAAAACCAGAGTTTCTTTGGCAGGATTCCTTTTCTTGATTAGATATAGGACTATTCAGATTTTTTCTTTCTTCTTACGTCAGTTTTGGTAAGTTGTGTTCTTATGAATTTACTTATTGCATCTAAACTGTCAAAAGTTTCTATTCAGATTCTCATCCTTTTGGAAGCCTTCTTCTAAACTTTCTACTTGGCTTTTTCTACTCTTTGCCTTGAACTACTTTTGAATTGGAAATTGCTTTAAGTGGAAAAATGAGTATACTATTAGACTTACTTCTAGACTTACTTATTTTCTTTCCCTCCAAGATCTTGACCTCTCCAATCTCCTTACCGTAGCATCTCTCTAATACTTTCAAAACCATATCTTTCTAAACTTTCCTCAGTGTTTCTAGTTGTTCTTAGCAGGAGGGTTGGTCTGCTCCTCCATGATAAATGGAAATGGAAGAACTTCCCATATGATTATAATAAATATCTGACTGGTAAGTGCAAATGGCATTCTCTAATTAACCTATCTCATATTCAAATATTGTTAGGAATATTTGTGCTAGATAAGAACACCTGTTTATTCTTGTATTGCACTCTATTTGTCTCTAATATAGCAATCTTCTTAAATAGAGTGACAATGTATCTGTCAGTGGAGAAGCAGATTGGGATCTAAGTACCGAAAGCTTATTCATGCAATTTGAAAATCACTAACATTATCATCACTTTAAGCATATTAAATGTTCTCAATTAATATACTCTGTTACTATCACTATTATTGTAAGTGCCTTGTTATGTTTCTATAAGATTGCTCTCAGCAAAACAATGAAGAAAATTGTCACAGTAATATAATTGGCTGAGAATTACTTACTTACCAAATTCAGCAAACTTTGTCTAATGGACCAGCAATCATTATGTAGAACTAAATGCTTGATTCTTTCTTACCTAAGAAAATAAAAATAAAAATAAATAAATTTTAAAAAAGAAAACTTAGGTTATGATCATCACTACTTATCTTAATCTCCTTATTAAAATCAGAACTCATCTAGTTTCAGACCAGACACCCATATAAAACAGTGTGACACAATCATAAAATACATATTCTAGCAAAGAAAGGTTTATGTAGCTAAAGCCAAGAGGTGAAAAACTAATAAATTCAAAATTCAATGAAATTGTCTATCTTCTGTACTTAAATACTTGAGAGAAAGGTAAATTTGGAAGGATATAAACTCTTCCCATTTGTCCAAATAGAAGCCAACATCATTAGATGGTTTCCTGCATTTCTGTTTTGCCTTAGGAAGCTGCAATGTCACACAATTCCAAAGAGATATTATTAGCCAAATGGCCAATGATTTTAAGAACCAAGCATTTTAAGAACAACCATACTTTCAGGAATTATG
Source organism: Lynx canadensis (assembly GCF_007474595.2). Classification (NCBI taxonomy): domain Eukaryota; kingdom Metazoa; phylum Chordata; class Mammalia; order Carnivora; family Felidae; genus Lynx; species Lynx canadensis. The sequence continues at coordinate 31,764,994 of NC_044317.1, read as the reverse complement.
ATAGATTCTGGCTGCAGGTGGAAACGATAGTGGTAGGAAAATTTCAACTGCTGGTTGCTTGGTTATACTCTTCTCTAAAATGTCTCTCGTTAACCTGATCTCTCTCTTTGGAACTTTGTGTTTAAAACAAAGGCACACATTCAAAGCAGGCTATAATTGCAATCTTTCAGCAAAAAATCATTTACCAAAACATGCCTTTCAGAATGTGGTACAATTTATCACCCCCACGGTGCATGACACACAATTACATTTGTCACTGCTTTAATTGGATATTACATGTCAGTAATGACTCATCAGCTCCAGAAGTTATGAAAGATAAATTCCTTACTACCGAACCTCAGAATTTGCTCCAAAAATAAAGCTAAAAAATCATTTATTTCTCAGTAAGGGTGGAAGCTACATTTGGAAGAAACACTAATCCCTGTTTCAGAAAAATAACAATGTATTTCATTTATTGACAGCAAGATGATTGCCCACAGTGTTTCTCATTACCCCTAGATCACAAATGAGTAAATCACTGTCAGACAAACCAAGGTTAAAACCAAGTGTGTACATTTTAACAAGGTGCAGCAAGTGAATGAATGAACGAATAATAAATAAGTAAATAAATAAATAAATAATACTTAAGGGCTCCATCACTAGGAGAGAATTACTAACCCAGAGAATTTTTCAGATCCTGTGATCTGATAAGCTCTGCAACCCAGTCAATGCTGGAATTAAATTAGGCTTCAGAAAATGAATATTTCATTTTTAAGATTCTGTTGCTTGGAGACCTGAAAAGAGAAGGCTGGTTTAGCCCAAGACAAGAGAGATGTTATGAGGGCCAGCATTTTCGACTCCTGGAAACTGCCAGAGAATGCCTAGGAAAAATTACACAAGAGAGGTGAGACAATGATGATGGTACAGATGAATGCGTTATAAATGCCACAATGCGGGTCATGTTCTTCCAAGCTAAAGAAGTCTCTGTCTACCTTTCACTCACATTACTAAGACTTAAATTGGACGCAATGTCATGATACCATAGACCCCAACTACCTTCTGTTTCAACAGACACAATTTGTGAAAAGCAAACCAAATATAGCCTCAGTGGCAAAACAAAAGGATACTTCTCTTACTAAGGAAGTTCAACAAGAGATAGAAATATGTAAAGTCATATTTACACGTTGGATGTACCTACACTCATCTGGCTACATTTTAGTCAGGACTATACATAATGAATACGCTTTCCTTCATCACCCCTTACATGAAGCTGGAGCACCTATAGGAGATCTTCCACTTTGGGGGGACAGTAGATGCTAATTATTTCCCAGTTTCTGTAATAACAGAATCACCTGAGCTTCGCATAGGCACATGACCACCCATGTAAACATTACTTTTCCCAGCCTTCTTGGTAGGGAGGTGTGGCCATGTGAATGAATATGTTTTGAACAATGAGATTCAGGCAGAAACTGTGTGTAACCTACAGATTATGATTTTTTGTAAAGAGGCTCTTACCTTCTACTTCCTGTTTTCCCTTCAGGTGGGCTATTGTGAAAGGTAATGGAGTGAGCCAGATTTAACCATGCGGAGCTCTAATTAGGGCATGACAGAGCAGCAAGGTAGAAGTAACCCAGATCCTTGGATGACCTTATGGAACAAAGTACCTTAACAAACCTGTACCTCCTGCCCAATTTTGGAGTGTAGCAGAAGAGAGAAATTAATGTCTATCATCAATCTGCATGTGGGGGCCTCTTTTTTACTGCAATGTAGCCTTTCCTTAATGAACACATTAGATTTGGGTAGCCATGGTCTCAAGAGACAATTTTGCCTCCTATCATTTGTTCAATTTTATCACTATTATAACCTTTTCTTGATTCTCATCTTCCTTCCTCAGTTCTTTATGTTACATACAAATTGGGCTGACTATGGCCCTCCAAGGCCTTGTTTGAGCCACCTCTTTCTTTTTGGTCACTGTTAGCCTCCGCCTAATCTCCATTCAGAATTTGAGCAAGCTTTCCAAACGTGATATGTGTTTCCTTCTATAGATGACTTTGCCTCCTTGACCGCAGTGACTGCCCAGGAAATAGGCATGTGACAGGAGCTGGGAAAGTCAGAGTTCTTTCCTGGAATCTTCCTGAAGAGTAGGCACTTTTTCTCTTGTGAAACAGGAATTTCTTGGCTTGTGAAGCTCTTTTGCAATTATCACGAATGAGGTCAATGTACAGAAAGGAAGAAGATAGAGCCCTTCGTTGTTTCCAGTTACCCTAAGCCAAACACCTAAACTTCAGAGGCCATATGAACACCTCCCCCCCCCCGCCCCCAAAAAAGTTACTTTGGCCCTGGCTGGTTTGAACCGAGTTCTTCAGGTAACAAATAAAAGATTCCTAATGAGTGATCTCTGCAGTTTAATCTTATTGCAACTCTATCCTTATATGCTTAAAATGGGCCTTTGTTTTTTTTTTCCCTAGATGCATCAAAAGTCAAACAGTAAAAGATTAAAAAACCCCAGTGCCATATGGTTATAGATCCACATCTTATATGTCATCGAACTTCACTCTTCAAATCATGATTTTATTCTTTGAGGCTACGCATAAGTTACTGGAATCCATAAATGTTGTCCTAATTTTGTGACTGCCATTCTACACCAAAGGGTCAGTTCAAAGCAGCAGCAAAATCATACAAGAAAAGTGTTTTTTTCTGTGATGATTTCTGCTCAGCACGCAACATGGAGGTTAACCACCTGGAAAAAAGAAAAATAAACTGTAATGCTAAGCCTGAAAAGCGTATATATAACACTGTAAGAATGACTGCTCTTTTCTGTACATGTGAATAATGGAAAATGAAAAGGTTGATATGCTATCTGTTTATAAAGTGAGGGCCATCTTGCAGGCCAGGTTTGATTAAAGAATCAATCTCAATGGTCTAACTACATCATTTTAAAAAGAAATCGAAGGGCAAGAGGCAGTCACTTCTAACTTTAGAGTGGGGCACTCTGGGAATCCGCAGAGATGAATGGGATGGCTACATTAATAGCGGGCTGTTTCCCTATTGCCAAGACACCAATCTGATTGTTCAAGATAAGGAACTCTCTTTGAATGACTGATGAAGAGCAATTCTTCGTGACAGACGGAGACTTAATTTTAACCGAATAAAACTACTTGCTGAAGAGTGCAGGAGCCATTTCTGAGGTGTGAGACCGCATGGGCAATACACATTTAAGGAAGAATTTCTTTCATGTTCTTTGGCACCAAAACGACTCCCAAGAAGCCAAGTGGAGAATAATCCCTATGACAAATAGGGACTGACAAGGGCCACCACATCAAAATTCTCCTCTCTTCAACTGCCACTCATGATTGATTGACAGAGTAGAGAGTCCCTTTTGGTAGAGCCTCAAAGATAAACTTATTTTCAGTCTAATAGCCAGTAGGATTGTGTTCTAGCCTTTCTCATGATTGCTGGGCTCATACTAATATTCCGTGTCCAGCAAGGACTGAGAGAAGCCTGTAAGGAAGAAAAGTAGCAGTAGGTGAGCTGTGTGTTTCATTTTTATTATAATTCTTATTAGGTATTAATTACTATATGTTCTTAATTATGTATATATTCTTAACTGTGTGTATATTCTTAATTACATGTACATTCTTCATTGTTCCCAACGTACCTATTTTTCTTTGGATTGTGGCTGGGCCAATAAATAAGTTGCTTTCTTCTCCAATCACATAATAAGTGGTTATTGTGTTGTAGAACTGCTAGACAGGATGAAAAGTCAAAAGACAGCACCAGACATTCTCCTCCAAGAGGTTAATAATCCATTTGAGGCAGGGGGAGGGGAAGGACTCAGAGTAGAAAGCAATGTGAAAACCTCAACAACCCCAGCCTACTTAAACATGCTTCTGCTTAAGTGGAAGAGACTGATAATTCCTAAATTTCAGTCACGAGCATGCTAATCTGATGTGGTTTTCTTTTGCCATTTTCGCATGCCACTAGAGGTGCTATTATTTACACAATGTTTTTATGTAAAGAAAAGCAGTTACTTTTTTCCTTAAATAACCCCATAGTCAAAGGAAACTTAAAGGTCTTTACCATAAATGGTAACCTCATTTCCCATAAGTCAGTAGGTATAAAAGGAAATACACTAAAAATAAAACGATGTTATAAAATTTCAGCTAGATATTTTTGCCAGCTGAAAGCTGAGACCTGCTATGTATGTGTATCGTCTCAAATCATTTTTCCTTCACCCGAAGTCATCAAAGCACTGCAAATAGTATGCACCCTATAGTTAGGGAGCTACTAGTTGGAAAATAACGGCAGAAGGCATTCACAAAAGGGACTGATCTCTGGGCCAGGTCACCTGCCGAGGCTTCATGAAGGGTATAGAGTGGAACTTGAGTAGATAGGATTGTCCTACTATTAGACCCAGGGATGGAAATGATTTTGGCATTTACAGAGAAGAGTTGAGATACAGGAACAGTATAAGTGGTGCTAACTTTGCTTTTATTATTTTACTTCCAATGATTTCTTTTTTTTTCTTTTTTCTTTTAATATGAAATTTATTGTCCAATTGGTTTCCATACAACACCCAGTGCCCCTCCCAACAGGTGCCCTCCTCGATGCGCATCACGCACCATCCCCTCCCTCCCACCCCCCCATCAACCCTCAGTTTATTCTCAGTTTTTAAGAGTCTCTTATGGTTTGCCTCCCTCCCTCTCTAACTTTTTTTTTTTCCTTCCCCTCCCCCGTGGTCTTCTGTTAAATTTCTCAGGATCCACATAAGAGTGAAAACATGTGGTATCGGTCTTTCTCCGACTGACTTATTTCACTTAGCATAACACTCTCCAGTTCCATCCACGTTGCTACAAAGGGCCAGATTTCATTCTTTCTCATTGCCAAGTAGTATTCCATTGTGTATATAAACCACAATTTCTTTATCCATTCATCAGCTGATGGACATTTAGGCTCTTTCCATAATTTGGCTATTGTTGAAAGTGCTGCTATAAACATTGTTTATATGTTTATAACATAACTCCTGTACCCAAAGCCCATGTTTTCTACTGCACACTATGTTTCCAGTGAAAGCATGAAATGAAAGCCATGGGCCGTCTTGGGAAATTCCCCTAAAAGGACTCTGTAATGGGAGTTAGGAACACAGAAGAGGTGAATGGAGCCTCTCCTTTGCTAAGACTCTGAGCAACAGAGGCTAATAAGACCCGGATAGATGTGCAGGTGCCCCAGCATTTCCTTCCCTTCTGGAATATTGTAGTTTGTCCTTCAGTAATGGAAACAACAGTTTCACGTTGGGCCTCCCACCTCTGAAACTGGAAAATATCAACTGTGCGTATCAGCAGCATCAGTGACCAAAAGTTGACCTTGCTGAGTTAATCAGTAGAGAAACTAATCAGTTGGAAAAATGCAAATTTGTTTTCTGCACAGAGTTGGAAACTCATTACACTGAACCACTCCTTAAATTAAGTTCAGAGTAGCGACTCAAAATCTGGGTCAGATAAGGAACAATGTAAGGCTGCAATAATCAGACTCGAGAGCGGTAGCACTCTCTAAATCCTATCATTTAAGGTATTTATATTAATTTCTCATTAGGCTCCTTAACTGCATCTGCAGCACAGAAAATGGCCAACTCGGTTCGGATTAGATTGTCTTTTCTAGCTATTACATATTTATATGAACGGACATTTTCTGTAATGCATTTTGGTTCGGAGTTTGAACGGTGCACCTGCCCCTTTAGTCCAACTGTCAACCTTAAGCAACTTCATCTTTCTAAATAAACAGTGGGGTTGCCATAGCAATACAGTACCTGGGTCGCAAGATTCCCGAGGTGAACATCTCATGGGCTAACCTCATCGCTTGTTCCTTGGAACCTCAGGGGAACCACGTCTGAGAAACCTGAACTGTGTTGTTGCTGTTGTTTTCCAAAAAGTCAGTTATGATTTAAAAGCAATGGTTATCATTGAGTACCCAGTGGGACAAATTGGTAATGGCACTCCAGTTCCTTTATTTACCATCCCCCAAACGGTCAAGCGACTTCAGGAAAAATGACACTGTCCCTCTGCACTTTTGCTAACTTCCCTTCCAGGTTGCCTTGGAAAACTCTGTGCCCATCAACTCAGAAGACACCTACTACAAAGTGTCCCTGATGGAGAGAGCACTTCACAAAATCCGGAGTATGTGCAGGAAGAGATCCTCTAATTCAGCCCTCTGTCTCGTGGTTTAATAATCACCAACAGGATAGAAGTGTCTAGAATTTAAATCCAAAATGCCTTAGGATTCAAAATGAAGATTATTTTGACTAACACATTTCATTTCTTTACGCCCCTACTATGTTCCTGGCATAAGGTCAAATTGTTGGAAGTTGAAAACTTAATTGGACACAATACATCAAAAAGCTACTGATCTAGCAGGCAAGGCAGATACATTGTTACCTAATAGAGAGATGAGTGCTATTATAGAAGTATCTACAAAGGAGGGGCAAGAGCAGTACAGTTTTGTCTCTCTCCCCTAAAAGTCTTAAAACTAACAAAACTTAGGTAAGTCTGTTTAACCTGAAGAAACGATAATGGGGGAGGGAGGCTGTGGATATCATTTGCTAGCTTCGGATAGCTGAGGAGCTACCCCAGAGAAGGTGGAATAGTATTTCTTTGAGTAGCTTAAGAAAGCGTATCTGGTTAAATATTTATAAGACCCATTTTAATTGGACAACAGAAAGAGAGTTCTGCCAGGTACGTCGTTCCCATAAGAGGCTAGCTTCATCGTGAACCACTGAGTTAGTCTATCTCTGTGCTACCAATAGCCACTCAGACATTTTTTCACCTTACTGGCCATGTTTTCTTGTCTTTGCTACAAGCTCACTTCCCTGGCAATGTCCTTTATCCTTATGTCCTGTGAAGAGACAGTCCCACTCAGCCATGTAATATCACATCACCGCACCCCACCCCAGCTTTGAGAATTCGTTCTGGATGAGACACATAACATGAGGCCAGGCAATCTTGTGCTGGCTAGCAACCAGCTGGGGGCGGTCTTTCCTGCAAATCTGAATTAAGAGCCACGGAGACTGTGGTTGTTGGGCCTGGACATGTCCAGTTCTTAGACTCATGAATTGTGGCCCTATTGGGCTGTGTAGACATAGACATCAGCAGCTCAAAGAGAAGCCACCAAGAAAAAAAGGTGTGACAAACCACACGGGCACTGAGGGTGAGAGACAGGACCTAGCAGCCCCTAAAACTGAGGGCAGGGCTTTGATTTGCACTGGCTTCTAATTTCTATTTCCCACGGAGCTGGCTGGACTCTCAGTTTTCTTGTCAAATCCTTAATATAAGCCTCCTTTTCTGAATTAGCTTCAGTATGTTTCTGTTCTGTGCGAACAACGATCCCTATTAGAACATTAACAAATATAAATAAGCTTATATTTCTCTATCAAGAATGAAGCCAGCAACCTGAAACAAAACGATACCTTAATTAAATGTTGACACCTGGATTTTGTTGTTATTAACATTATTCTATTATCTTCTTTTTTCTTTGTTCTTACACATGGAGAATAGTTTGAGAGGACCCAAGAATGCTGGGATCAAAATCAATTCCCCCTAGAATTTTGGAATTACTTGTCTATTACTGTTAGAATTTTCACACTGTAGATGAGACATTTGGTGCCAGACTGATTCTCCTTCCTTTATGGTCACCATACTGTTTCTGTATGACTCAAGAATTTCTTGGGGCGCCTGGGTGGCTCAGTCGGTTGGGCGTCTGACTTCAGCTCAGGTCATGATCTCACACTTCCGTGAGTTCAAGTCCCGCATCTGACTCTGTGCTGACAGCTCAGAGCCTGGAGCCTGCTTCAAATTCTGTGTCTTCCTGGGGCGCCTGGGTGGCGCAGTCGGTTAAGCGTCCGACTTCAGCCAGGTCACGATCTCGCGCTCCGTGAGTTCGAGCCCCGCGTCGGGCTCTGGGCTGATGGCTCAGAGCCTGGAGCCTGTTTCCGATTCTGTGTATCCCTCTCTCTCTGCCCCTCGCCCGTTCATGCTCTGTCTCTCTCTGTCCCAAAAATAAATAAACGTTGAAAAAAAAAATTAAAAAAAAAACAAAAACAAAACAAATTCTGTGTCTTCCTCTCTCTCTGCCCCTCCCCTGTTCTCTCTCTCTCAAAAATAATGAATAAAGATTAATATAAATTAAAAAAAAAAAGAATTTCTGGGGCACCTGGGTGGCTCAGTCGGTTGAGCGTCCGACTTCGGCTCAGGTCATGATCTCATAGTTCATAGGTTCGAGCCCCGCATCAGGCTCTATGCTGCCATGTGCTTAGAGCCTGGAGCCTGTTTCAGATTCTGTGTCTCCCTCTCTCTCTGCCCCTCCCCCGCTCATGCTTTGTCTCACTCTGTTTCTCACAAATAAATAAATGTAAAAAAATTTTTTTTTGTTTAAAAAAATAAAAAAAAATAAAAAAAGAATTTCTTCCTCTGATTTATTGTCACTTAAAAAAAAAATGTCGTCCTCCTCTTGTTTTCTCTTCTGTAATATCCATTAGACATCCCATCTCTTAAATTTATCCTGTGTTTCCTCTCTTTCATCCAGAATTTTAATGTTTGTCTTTGGCTCTGCTCTTCGAACGAATGTCTTGTGCTAGCGTATCAGTCTGCTATTTCACTGTTCAGCTACTTAGTGTCTGTGATCTATTATTAATTTTGGTCAACATTTACTTTCTTTTTTTTTTTTTTTTTTAATTTTTTTTCAACGTTTATTTATTTTTGGGACAGAGAGAGACAGAGCATCAACAGGGGAGGGGCAGAGAGAGAGGGAGACACAGAATCGGAAACAGGCTCCAGGCTCTGAGCCATCAGCCCAGAGCCTGACGCGGGGCTCGAACTCACAGACCGCGAGATCGTGACCTGGCTGAAGTCGGACGCTTAACCGACTGCGCCACCCAGGCGCCCCGGTCAACATTTACTTTCTATGAATTCTTTCTTGCCCACCCAGGACTCCTTTTCTTTTTAGGCACATGATGCTCTTACTTTTCAAAGTTATTATGCAATCATAAAAAGATTCATAGTTTAGGGGCACCGGGGTGGCTCAGTCAGTTAAGCGTCCAACTTCTGCTAGGATCACGATCTCACGGTTTGAGAGTTCGAGCCCTGCGTGGGGCTCTGTGCTGACAGCTCGGAGCCTGGAGCCAGACTTGGATTCTGTGTCTCCCTCTCTCTCTCTCCCCCTCCCCCACTCGTGCTCTGTCTCTATCTCTCTCTCTCTCTTTCTCTCGAAATTAATACACATAAAAAAAAAGATTTTTAAAAAATAAAATAAAAAAGAAGATTTGTAGTTTACAAGTTAACTTTTACTCCCGTTTCCTCCATCAGGCCCATTTAGTAGGGGACCAGGAGTGGTGTATAGTCAGATCCATGAAAACCCACTTGACTCTTCTGCCCATATAGAGTGTGAAAATAAGTAAATAAATAAATAAATAAATAAAAGAAACAAAAATGAGATTAGCCCCTCCTTGGCAGAAATGGGAGACAATGCAGAGCACTGAATGAGGTGATGTGAAGAGAGCCTCATTCTAAGATTTTGGCTCCCACTGAGTATCTGAGCCTAAATGTAACCCATGTAAAGTGACAGAGCAGAGCAAAGCAGTCGAAGACACCAGAAGGGAGTGGAGTTGAAAGGGTAAAGTTCAGTTGAAAGGGTAAAAACTAAGCAATATATAAACAATTCCTGCCAACCTAGAATGTTATATCTTGCTAATTTTTCAAACAGGAAGCCAAAATAAGTACATTTTCAGATACACAAAGAGAATTTGTAAGGAGATGTTCTTTATAAAATAATTATTAGCAGACATGCTACAAGGGGGCTTTAAAGTCTCGAGTATATAGAGAAAGCCTCAGTCTCCAAAACAGTATGCCTACTAATTATGGCTTTAGCGAGTATGATCTCTGGCCAGTTATACATACATACATATTACATAAAGCTATAAATCCGTATGTATATATATATGTCCACATGTATGTATATGTGCATATGTGTGCATAGACTTATGCGTGTCTATTCGTGTGCATGCATGTGTGTGCACGCGCGTGTGTATGCAATTGTGTTGTTTATATAAGAAACAAGGGAGAGCTGCAGAAAATAAGGCAAAATGTTCACATTGTTTAGATGGTATCGGGTATGGTGTTCCCTCTTTTTTCTGTTTGAAATATTCCATATTAGGGGCAACTCAGTCGGTTAAGCATCTGACTTCAGCTCAGGTCATGATCTCACAGTTCGTGGGTTCAAGCCCCACATCAAGCTCTGTGCTAACAGCCCAGAGCCTGGAACTTGTTTCAGATTCCATGTCTCCCTCTCTCTCTGCCCCTTCCCTGCTCATACTTTGTCTCTCTCTGACTCTCAACAATAAATAAATGTTAAAAAAAAAAAGAAATATTCCATATTAAATATATTTTTTAATAATTTTGAAACAGAAGGTCAATGAACTGGACTTGTACATGAGCGTAGACTTCAGGCATCTGAAAATACCAGTAGCTCTTCTCTCCTGAGCTCATCAGCCCATTGGCGTCAGAGCTGTGTTTTATGCACATCATGTTAATGCTGTCTACTGTAGACTGTTAAAAAAAAAAAAAAAGACATTTTTATAATCAGCCATGGGTCTTTGAAAAATATTTTCCCTCCAAGGGGCGCCTGGGTGGCTCAGTTCGGTTGAGGGTCTGACTCTTGATTTCGGCTCAGGTCGTAATCCCGAGTCCCGCATCAGGCTGCATGCTGAGCGTGGGGCCTGTTTAAGATTCTCTCTCCCTCTCCCTCTCCCTCTCCCTCTCCCTCTCCCTCTCCCTCTCCCTCTCCCTCTCTCTCTCTCTCTCTGTCCCTTCCCCACTCATGCTAGCTCCCTCCCTCTCTCTCTCTCTCAAATATATATGTATGTATACATATACATACATATGTGTGCACATATATATACATATATGTGTGTATATATATGTGTATATATGTGTGTATATATGTGTATATATATGTGTGTGTATATATATGTGTGTGTGTATATATATGTGTGTATATATATATGTTTTCCCTCTGTTTGAATTTAGCTTTGTTCGAATTGCCTTTTCATTTTGGGGAAAAGACTGTGTTTGGCAGGATTGTCACAGGAGGGTGGTGAGAGAAAGGCATGTAATGTGCTGTCTCCCCTGGTGAAGGGGGACTATCTGTAGCAGTCTCTTTCCTTGGATTCATAAATGGATTTCTGCCTCATCTTGCAGTAAATCTGAGACCAAAAGAATTCATAGGGCCTCCTAATGCACGTAATGTGGCATGACTGATGAAATGTGGCAGGGCACAACCCAATACCTAGTTTTCTGAAAACCACGCTGAAATGAACCATCCTGGCCAGAAAGTTAAAACAATACACAGACTTGAACAACCACCAAAGTTATTTTCCTTGATTCAGTCATTTTCTCGGGCACTTTGCAATTTGGATTACAAAGCACTATCTGTGTATTTTCTGATGGTGGGTGACAGCTACTGTTTATTCCCAGAAACTCAAATTAATGGTTTTGTTAAATCGACTTTCACCACGGCACATATAAGTTATCCCCTGGGGATCTGTCTAACGGTCTAAGCTGGTTTCATGTACTTCGAAATGAGTGCTCTTAAGCAAACAGCAAGAAAATTGGTTACCTGAATCTTGAAAGTCAATTGAGGCTCTGTCTGCAAGGACATAGGAGGGTCAGAAGAAATAGGTATAAAATAAGAACCAACTTCATTGGCCCTTCCCTAGTATAACAATCATGTCAGTAAAATGGACCAGTGACTCTAAGACAAGGGAAAGCCTGGAATTAAGAAGGCTCTGGTTCCAGTTTGGTTCTTTCCCTTGGTCTCTCTCGGCCTCAGTTGTCCTGTCTGTAACCCTTGAGTCCAGCTTCCTGCTTCGTGATTCCACAGGCGAGGATGAAATGAAATTGCAGGCGTGAAAATGTTTTGTAGATGGTAAAACACCGTCTCTGTATAAGGGATCAGACTGACTTCCAGATAGTTGCATTTCTTGTTTTTCAAGCTGGTGGTTTGGGCTCAGCGAAGACAACAGACTGAATCACATCTGACTTCTCAGGGTCTGAGAGTGTCCTGTCAGATGAGCATAACCATCCTAAATCGAGCACCTCCTAAAGCTGTTCTGAGAAGCACGTGAGAACATAGATGCAAGATCACATTGCAAACTTAAAGAGATGGGATAAATAGCAAACGCGGTTATTTTTGCTGAGCATTCTCACTGCCTTTCTAAACAAGCAACCTTCTGTAAATGGTGAAAGAGGCAAAGAAATGCCAGCTCTGAGCAGCAATGCCCCAGGAACCGATGGGTGGGGGGGGGGGGGGCCTCATCATGTAGGTCAGATTTGCCTCCATTATTTGGATACTTCAAGTAGAAATCATGTCGTTGTTGTTTTCTTGCCTTGATTCTATCTGAATCACTTGGAAAATTGCCTCTGTTCTTGATTTCCTTTTCTCTTGGGCATTCTGAAATGGAGCTGTTAAACCACATAGGCCATGACTTGGGGATTCTAAAGCGTACAGGTAAAGGAAACTGTAGAAGCTCAATCAGGTAATGACAAATGTCTTATTTAGGGAGAAAGTGATGTGTTCTCTTAGGCTATAGAAGGTCCCCCAATACTGGCCTGCCTAAAACATCTAAAATCAATCTCATATGCTCAAAGATCATAAGAAGGAACACAAGGGCATTATATCAAAACCATAGGCCTGCTTTAAGTGCTTGAAAACTGAAAAAGAAAAGCCCAGTTTGACAAGGATTGGATTCGGATTCAAATAAAGAATTGTGAGAGCAATGGAGCGGCAGGAGTACAAGGTTAGCCATCACTGGCCTGGGGGAAGACACTTAACTTTCACATTTGTTTACTCTCCAGTGACATGGAGATACTACTCCAGGACCTTGTCCTTTGCTGAACAAAACTATAGATGGGAACGTGGCTTGGAAAGTACAGAGCCCGGTGGAAATGCAAGCTATCTTGGTTATACTGGAATACAACCCAAGCTGGTTCTCCTCTTCTACTCGGTGCTGGCTGTCGAAGTAATAAAATCTTCACATGCAAAAGCAAAATTTCATGCCCTTGCCCTACCCCCTTCCCAATGTATTGGCAATATTTTGTGTGCTCTAACATAGGGCCTTCAACCCAGTGTCCACAGTCCCAGGGTAGGTCTGGGATTCACTTCAAGAAGATCTCTGTTTCCTCTAAGATTGTATCATATATGCGCGTTTATTTATATGTATACATAGTCAGTGTGCGTGTGCACGTTTGCACGTGCAAGCACGGGTGGGTGTGAGTACACAAAGAGTACATATATTTCATCAAAATGCCAAAGAGATCCATGACCCAATCACTTCCTCTTCATGAGAGGCATTATCTCTGCTCCGTTGTTACACATCACCTGCATAATCTGTATCTCATTGTCATTGTTCCCATTTTCAAATGGAAGGGAGACCCGCAATATATTTAAACCCAACAGTCTTTCCTCGGACAGCGTCTCCCCTAAAGGCGTCTATTCCTGCAAAGCTTGCCATTGAAGTTTCTATTTTGTTTGCTCTCCTCCTTGGGCAGGCATTGAAATATTGATATTTCGATTAAGGTTGGGAGCGTGACTCTGAAGGCCAAGGTCCAAAGATGGCAACAAGAAGGTTTGCCGTTTTGATAAATCCTGATACATTCTTTGATGGAAAAACAATGGTAACATGTTCAGCAGGAAAAGTAGCACACTACAAGTTTGACGGCTAAAGCCGCCTTGCGGCAGACGGGGCAGTAGACCATTCCTTTCTCTCCACTGACTTATTGCCTAGTTGGTTGAGAGCTTCCTGATAAAACTCAGAACGTTACGGTATTGCCAGTGACAGCAACGCGCCCTCCACCATGCTATTGCTGCGGGATCATCAGGAGGACGGATGCTCTATCACAAGCAAGCCCAAACCAAATCTGAGAAAGCACTGCATTTGGTTCATGAGTTCTCAGCTCAATTTTAATGAAGTTCATATTCTCCCAGTGTCACATCAATGATAGCTAAGTTTCCTTTACTTCTTAAATTCTGGGATCGCCACGCTTCTTACGAAGAGGTAGATGTTTGTTTCTGTTAGCCACTTGGTAAATAATTCATTTTTGTAAACCCAGGCTGATTGCCATGGAAGCAGCTGAGCCCAAACCAACAGACCCAGGGCTTGAAACATAATGATATTGAAGATCTAACCGACAGCAAAGTGAGTATTTCTTGTTCTTGATCACAATAATCAAAGTAGACCTTGCCAAGGTTCCGTGAGGTAAAAAGGGCTGGAGAAAATATCACTGCCTGGTCTTTTTTTTCCTTTTGCGGGGAGGAAGGTTCAAAAGCAAACCCCTTAACTCTTCCTAAGCAGTGTGTAAATGCCCTAAAAACTTTATCCCTTAGTGCAATGGAATTTTTCAACGATTTTACAGCGTTTTTGCGCATTCAGTGTTATTTGCAATTGGTATACTTTATATTTCACAAAAAGTAGTAAGCTTTTTTTTTTCCTTTTAAATTTTCCACAGAACTCTTTTCATCACCAACTCACATGTAGGATTATTTTTAAAAAGAAATGGGAGGGTGGTGGTGAATAATTTGCATTAAAACTTAATATATCAACCTTCCATCCAGTATCTCTAAACAGATGACTAACACGACTTTTAAAACAGCAAACAAGTCCCCTAGAAACGGAATTTGTACATATACCTGGCAATCAACAAAGAGGAAACAATATAAAAGTGTGCCCAGTCATTTATTTCTTAAGTTCCTTCATGTGTGTTGGTGTTTGGTGTGTAAATAGGGTGGTTTGTTGTGGAAATAGGACAAATGAGGATTGAATTCACAGCCCAAATAGCAAACAAATGGTCATTTTCACATGTAATGCTTAATCCTGGTATTTCTTTTCTTTACATGAAAATGTATATGCATGTGTCTACATACATAAATTTACTTATGTATTCACAGACACATAGATAGGATATTTTAATCTGGAATCTCCTTCTGCTTTCATTTACAACCAAAAAAGTTGAGGTAACAACTCAAGTTTAAATATCAGATTTCCACAGCCAAAATGCAAACAGCAAGTGGGTTAAAGATTGCTTCCTGCGTGCATTTGCCTCCAAAGCATTTTATCTAGAGCTGACCCCATTGGCCAAAATCGTCTTCTCTTGTTCATTGGACTTGATTTGGTGTGCCACCTGTCTCTTGTTTGTCTATAGATTAGCACAAAAATGTCATTGCAAACTAAGTGAATAGGGCGCAGCCTCAGCACCTGCCACTTTTAAAACTCTTTAGAAGATTCCCTTGTTTATTTTGTAAGCACCCAGGGGGGCACTTAAATAACTGCATTGAAACAAACAATGCTGGTGATGATTAAGGAGGCTTTTCACATGAAAATTCACTTCAGAAAAATGTTTTGCAGATGTACTGAAGAAAACTGTATCACTAAGAACCACTCAAAATACTTTGGTGGACCAAAACACCTTTATATTTCTCCTGGCAGCCTGCCAAGTTCACTGCCAGCTTGAAAAGAATTCTATAGCTGGAGGCTAGAGCAGAAACTGCAATGATTTAAAAGAGAATTGGCTACAGTAAGAACGATAATGCCCTATATCGTTAAAATGCAACTGGCATCTTAGCCTCCCTACAGCTCTTTGAAAATGTGCTTACTCTTCAACTATTTACAAGGAAAAATGCGGAGACAATTGAAATCACAGGAAATAAAAATTATTTTAAAGGACTGAGAAGTATTTGCCAAATGATTTATCAGTGGTGCTTATAAAATAATAACGTGTTCTCAACTGTTAAATGAGTAAGAAACCCATGCAGAAATTCTGCTCGTTATGAAACTCACCCATCAGGCATAGACCATTTTCATGATGTCCTAAATTAATTAATGCAGACTGTAAACACAAAATCAGTTGGCTTAAAATGAAGATGTAAACACAAACAGACAATGTCCTGATGTCATTGGTTTATCTTAGCATGTAACAGAAATAATGATATCTTTGGTTGCTTTTCTTCTCCGGGTGATTTTGGAGAACTATGATTTGGTCCGGCAAGCTAAGAGAAATCACAGGAAGTCCACGAACCAGAGGGAAAGGGATCTCCTGGGTGTTGGAACAGAAAACCAAGAGAAGTATCTATCTAGTGGCTCAGATTTATAGGAAGCAGCAAGGACACGCCTTTAAACTTAGGGCTCAACCCACTGTACGACACCACTTATTTCTTCCTTACGTGAGAATGAGTAGAATTCTCCTTTCAGTTGGGTCCATACGCGTCCCCATTAAATTTGCGCTCATGAATACACGCAGGTCAATGGGAAAGTCTGGAGTAATTTGCTAAAAACTCAACATAGGAAGTGGGGGGAGGAAGCGCTCAGGTTAGCACACCAATCCCTCACTGTGTGCCAAAATTTAAATAAGTTACACATGGTACCTGGCCTCAGGGGGCTTAATGCACCAGGGGAAACAGGTGCATAAATGCGTATTAGCAGCCAATGTGAAAAAGTACTCTCATGGAAGTCTGTATCAAGTGCAGTGGGAATATCAGAGAGGGTATATTTTCCAAAAATCTAAGTGTATAATCAGCCAAACCTGTAAGAGTGAGGGCTTTTGGTAATTTCAACCCAAACGCCAACAGCCAGGCTCTTCCCCACCGTCAAAAGAAAATGAATGGCCAGTCATACCTTCTTTCCCCACTGTGGAAAGAAAGACTCACCTGCCTTTCTTGAAAGACATGAAAAGTAATGACTCAAATAACCAACCCCAGGGAACTTAATTCAACTATTTGAACTAAATAGTTTACTATTCCATTTTCTCCTGATGATTCCATGCCCCATCAATGTGCTGAATCTGTATTATGGGCTGGATTCACCTCCTGAGTTCCAGATCCTTAAGTTTGACTTCCTTCCTAATCTTTCTAGATGCCTCTCTGGCAGCTCCAACTCAACATGTTCCCAGATGAACTCATCATCTCTCATAATTTCCCTAAACCTGAACCCATCTTCCATTAAGTATCCACACAGTTGTCCAAGTCTAAACTTGGCGCATCATTCCTGTCTTTCCTTTCTCTGTGATTCCCACTCACGTCCAATCAATCTGTTGAATCCAGTCTGTTGATTCTAGTCTCTTAGCTACAGATTCTAGATTATATGGATTGTATGGATTATAGCTATAATCCAGTCTGTTAGCTACAGCTTATAGATTGAATGTGTGTTGAGATCCTAACCTCCAATGTGATAGTATTAGGCAGTAGAGCCTTTGGGAAGTAATTAGGTCATGAGGGTGGAGCGCTCGCTCACCAATGGGAATAGTGTCCTTATAAGAAGAAACATTGAGAGTGACGATGTCTCTCTCAACCATGGGAAGATGCAATAGGATGGCCATTGGCAAACCAGGAAGTAGGCCCTCACCAGACATTGGATCTGCCAGCACCTTGATCTTGGACTTCCCAGACTCCAGAATTGTGAGGAATAACTATTGGTTGTTTAATCCATGTGGTCTATGGTATTCTGTTGTAGCAACTCTAACTGCCTAAGATACCATGCCTTTCAAACACATTCACTTGCCTCCATTCCCTCTCCGACACCCTACGTCAGAGCACCATTGTCTTTCACTAGATTGCCCCAGTGGTCTTCCAACTTAATTCTCAACTGCTACCTTGTCCACCCATAAATAAATCTACGGTAGCCAAAATGGTCTTTCTGCATTGAAATTTTGGTTTCTGCCCTGCCCTGCTTGAAACTTTACAAAGGCTGCCTGCTGGCCACATGACAAAGCCTAACCTCCTTATTGGGACTTAAAACAGGTACATCATAATCTGGCTCCTAAATATCTCCTCCAGGTTCGTCTCTCCCCGGGATCAACGCACACTCCAGAATAATCAAGTCTTGCAATTTCGCCAGAGCATCACTGTCAGAAAAGTCCTTCTCCCCTCTCGCTGCCTAACTCCTGGTCCTTCAGATCCAGTGAAGCTAATACCTCTTTCAGGAACTCTGCTGCCACCCCAATAGATGCCCCAGGTCATAGCTGACCAATTGCCATAGGCCAGCGCATACCAAGATCTCTTATATATGTCACTTCTTTTAAACGACCCACTTAAGGACTGTTAGCAGCAAGTCCTGTGCCCTGGACTTGGTTCTTGAATTCAGCCAAGAAAGAATCCAGAGCTAAACTCTTAAGCAAGCAAGCGTTTAATAGCAGTCAGAGCAAAAGCACACTCTCAAAGAGGAAGAGAGGAAGGCCCCAAAGGTGGTAACTGTGCCCAGGGTCCGGGTTATCTTTTTTTCTTGTTTTTTTTTTTTTTTTTTTTTTTTTAATAAATGTTTATTTACTTATTTTGAAACACAGAGAGAGCACACAGATACAACTGGCGGGGGGGGGGGGGGGGCAGGCAGAAAGAGAGGAGGGAGAGAGAATCCCAAGCAGGTTCTGCACTGTCAGCACACAGCTAGACATGGGGTTCAATCTCATGAACTGTGACATCATGACCTGAGCTGAAGTCAAGAGTCAGACGCTTAACCGACTGAGCCACCCAGGTGCCCCATGGTTGTCTTGTTTTTTATACCTGCATTGGTTATGAGTCATAGCTAGGGTGGTCTCTGATTGAGGTTACGTCCAGGCACCAAAGGGATTCTTCCTATGGGTCTGGAGGGGGAGTTTTTGGCCCTATGTGGTCCTTGTTGGAATTGTCATGGCAGCCTTCCCCCTGTGAGTGGAAGGCGGAGAGGTCAAAACCACAATGTAAATGTATTATAATGGAGCAATAGGCTACTTTAGGGCAGCAGTTATAGGGGAAGGGTGAATGTATGTTCCCCAGAGTTTTCCCCAGCTATTTGTGTTTAGGAGGTCATTGACAGTTTCCACGTTTTTCAACTGTGGGACAGTCCAGTTCCCTGCTCATACCTAGCTGACTGCATACTCTATCCAGACTACAGTCCCTACCACATTATTACTGCCTCCAAATCAAGTCAGGGACTATGTCTTATTTTCACTTGTATCTCTAGTTCCTAGCAGAGTTATGAGCACCTAGTAGGTGGTGATGAGGTTTATTCTGGTGTTGAACAAACATATGCAACACATTCTGGGGCCTACAAAGATCTTCTTACGCAGTGTTTCATCCCACTCAGATTTTCCCCTCATTGGTTAAAATGATAGCTTGAAACATAAATACATGTATCATTGTGATAGATATAGGATAGATAGATAGATAGATAGATAGATACATGGATACATAGATAGATCTATATACATCACATTTACGTAAAAACTCTAGGGGCGCCTGGGTGGTTCAGTCGCTTAAGCGTCTGACTCTTGATTTTGGCTCAGATCATCATCTCACAGTTCGTGAGATCAAACCTCAAGTCGGGCTCTGCACTGAGATTGTGGCACCTGCTTGGGATTCTCTCTCTCCTTTCTCTGCCCTTCCCCTGCTCATGCTCACTCTCTCTCCCTCCCAAAAATAAATAAATCTTAAAGAAAAACCTCTAGGCAAATGATAACATGGAACAGAAATGGTAAGGATGATGAGCCTTAAAACAACAAAGGACCTCAGGAACACAGAAGGAATCAATAATTTCAACATTTGACAAGGGTGGTCAAATAGAAAGAGTCTTAAAGTATTACTTTGACTGGTGACCTTGGACCTTAAGAGTCCACCACTGGAGATTGATGCTTTCAGGCTGAACATGACTCACCTAAGAATTCTTTATAAAATGTAAATACTCATAGGAGACAAGCTACATTAAGTCTCCAGACACCTAAGTGCCAATTAGCCTATGGAATAATGTTCTGTCACAGAAACCCCAGGGATGGGGATTGAGTCTAGAGAGGACAAAGGAAACTTCACCTCCTTCGTTATTGTATTCAGAAACGTTGCTAGTGAGGCCTTAAGCTTCCACACATTGGTTTTCCACAGATAGTTAGCTTATATGTATGCATATATTAATGTATGAATGTTTACAATATTATTAAGTCTAGTGCCTATGCTATACTTCTCTTCGTCTCTCTGCTCCACAGTTAGTCTGAATTACAAAGATATATAAAAATAAAAATTGGAGACCAACAAAAGGCTGCTATTTTGTCTCAGTTTCATTGAGGTATAACTAAAGTACCCTAAATTGCGCATATTTAAAATGTACCATTTAGTCGGTTTTGAAAGGTGTGCACACCTGTGAACCCATCACCCCAATCTAGAGAAGAAATATTTTTATCACCCGCAAAAGTTGCCTCGCGTCCTTTTATAATCCATCCCTCTCTCCGCCCCACCCCTCTTAACCACTTGTCTGATTTCTGTCACAATAGATTGATTAGTTTGCAGTCTCTGGAGTTTTATGTAAATGGACTCCTACAGCATGCACTCTGTTTTTGCAAGGCTTATTTCACTCAGCATAAGGATTTTGAGACTCATCCATATTGTTGCATGTATTAACAAACTTTTTACGTTACCAAGTGATGACATCTTTCAAACCATTCCTTCTACCATCATAATCATTTCATGAAAGAAAAGGCATTTTAACCATCAAAAAAGGAGGAAAAATATGTATCTGCAGAAGGACGGTTGCTCTTCAGAATGAAAAATTGGCAACCCCCTGCTGACAAAGAGTGGGGTCCTGAGGCAAAATCGCATAAGCCCTGTTGCCCAGAGCCAGTCCTTCTCCTGGCCACGAAGGGGGAAGCGTTGCCCCCTCACAAAGCCCCCTCTTCATTCAAGGAGGGAGAGAAAAGCAGATCCCTCTTGAGGCCTGTTTCCATGGTAACCGGCCAGCAATTGACAATGTGGCGGCAGTTGGGCCTCCTGAAGGGGAAAATCTTCAACAGAGACCAGGCCACTGAGAGGCCCAAGAAGGGACAGCTCATTCCCATGCCTCTTGAGGAGGCCCCAGGAATCACCGGGCTGTCCCTTTACTGGGAAAAGCCCTCATGGGTTTCCAAAGAAATGGAGGGAGAAGGGGAAGAGAGGACTTTCTGAATCAGGCTGGCCCATGACCTGGCAGCTGTCAGGGCAGTGATGATTGCAGAAAGAGCACAGGTCCTGGACAGATGTCACCTTCGAATCAGTGCAACTTGGAACAAGTTCATTCAACTCCGTGAGGTTCGGTTTCCTCTGGAAAATTAGGCAAGATGGGGGCTTCTGCATGGAACAAGTCCTGAGGGCATCATTGAGGTCAGAGTCTGTTTGCCTGCCTTCATTCCAGTGAGCATATGCTTGCCTTCTACAATGCCCTGGGGGCCAAAAGGGCAGAGGCCAGTGTCTGTGTGTGGTGTTTTTAGTCCTGGGAGGGGTGGAGGGCAACAATATTGGGTAAATATTCCAGGTGAGTAAGGGGCTTAAATCCAGATGCTCCCTGCCCCCCATTTCTCTCCAAGATGGCTGTCAGGAAGGCCCCTGTGTATGTGCTCTCTGTGTATGTGAGAGCAAGAGTGTCCGTCAACTAATTTCACGCACTCTTCCCCATCCACTCCCCAGATGGTCTATCAGATCTCTGCTTGTTGATGGTCCCAGCCAATGACAGCGTCATAGCCAAGGTTAAGAACTCGGTTCTGGTGGCAGGCACACCCAGGTTCAAATCCCAGCTTTGCCTTGATAACTGGGTAGCCTTGGGTGGATTATTTAATGTTCTTAAGCCTCTGTTGCCTTATAATAATAATTTACTTCATAGAAGTGCTGCAAGAATTGTCAAAATATGTAAAGTGTTTAGAAAACTGAGACTTTTTTTGGTCTGGGCAAGGTAGAAACTTTCTTGGGGTCTTTCTCACA
Organism: Lynx canadensis; assembly: GCF_007474595.2. Taxonomy (NCBI): domain Eukaryota; kingdom Metazoa; phylum Chordata; class Mammalia; order Carnivora; family Felidae; genus Lynx; species Lynx canadensis. Next base: position 31,743,232 of record NC_044317.1, on the reverse strand, counting down.
TTCAGTTCTGTCCTAGACATCCCCTCTGCTGCAACAGAGACTGTGAGTAACCCAGCGTAGGCCTGGTGCTCTGCTTAATGGTACACAGAGTGCAAGGCCAGCCATCGGACAGCTTTGAAAAGTAGAAGATCTGCATCATTCTCAACACTAACAACCCTCAGAGCTACCTGTGAAAGCCTACAAAACGCAAACAACCTGTCGGAGAGTAGGTTCGCTTAGAGCAGTTATCTACTGGTTCATTTGTGATGTTCTGTTCTCAGAGATTCCCCAGGTGGCCCCAGTGTGTGGCCAAGATTGAATACCATTGGTCTAGAGCAGGGGTTGACAAACAGTTCCTGTGAAGGGCCAGATGATAAATATTTTAGGCTTTGTGGGCCACAAGCTACCTTCTCCATCCCAAATTCTATCATTTTTTTTTTTTTTACAACCCTTTAGAAATGCAAAAACCATTCTCGGGTGTGGGCTCTACCAAAACAGGTGGTGGCCAAATTTGGTCCACAGGCCATTGCTTGTTGAGTCCTGGTCGGAAGACCTTAACCCTGGAGTTCCCGTGATCTAATGCATTTTTTGGTTTGACCCAGAATTCGATGGCCAAGTTGACCCCGCAGTCCCTTTGGCCGGCATGGCGATCCTCTGCCCTTTATTTGCCCCCTCACTCTACACCTCCAGGAAGCCACCACAGGGCTTCACTGCAGCTGAGAGCAAGGCTCCCAGAAGGCTGCAGACTGAGAAGCGTTGGCAGAGCAGTTGTGTTCCCCTCGGAAGAACAGAGTCAGCACCATGCTGAGCTCAAGCATGGAGAGAGGGAGGCTGCTGCTGCCAGAGCATCGTCATTTACAAGCATATATTGAGTACCCTTCATCTAATTCATCCTGCAGAAAGCAGAAAATTGCTACGTTTGCACGCAATAAACTTCTGGCAATAAAAATTGGGACTCTACACCATTCCTTTCTGATGGGTGAGGAGCGGGCGTCCGTTACTGAATCTGTTTTGTTACAGCCTACGCCACAGGGCCACTGCTGGAGACCCACTGAATAACCATTCGTGGCAAACTTGGGACTTCCTGCCCAAGGCGCAGGTGGGATGGACAGAGGTGTCCCTGTCAAAGCTAAGGCACTTGCTTCAGGATGAAAACTAAGCTCTCTCAAAGCCTGTATATGGCTCTTTAGATTTTGTGCTGCAGGACTCCTGAGGTCTCTCAGGTGTGAGAGGTTCTCTGCTAAAGCGGAACATGAAGGCACAGCTGTTGAGAAGCTTCCTTTTGAAGTTAGGAGGCCGAAGATGAGTTCCATTTTTTTTTTTTTTTTTGGTGTTGTGGTGTTCCACTTGGTCTTCAAGTTCACCCCATTCCTAGAGTATTGTCCTTTGAAGAAGCAGAGTTTCAAATGGCAACTCCTCTTGAAGCTCATATTAAATACAGGAGGCCCATTTTCTGGGTCATAAGAGAGAGACGTTTTGATTTGACCAGAACTCTTGGGATGGAGGCTGTTTGGAAAGGTGCTTTGGGTTGAAGGAGCATGAATATGGGTGGGGGGATTTGGTGGGTGACAGGGTGAAGAATTAAGTCACCTCCTCACTGAGGGAGGGAGGAAGAGAAAGAGAAGGAGATGGGGGTAGCCAGAAAGGTTGTGCAGCATATGCCCTCCACAGGGCTTGTCTCCTGACTCTCCCAGGTCTATAATAGTGTTAGGAAGTTCATAAAATGCTTGTGTTTTAATAAATTTTTGGTGGAAACAGCGAAGATACCGAGCTTCATGCTGAGATTGATAAAGGGTGGGACAGAGCTGAAGCAGCATGGGTGAATTAAAAAAAATGGGGGAAATACAGAAAACACGGCCTTAAACGCTAAAACCTTCCCCAAACAATGGACAGTGCTGGAGACTTTCTCTAGATAGTGCAATTAGCTATTCTTCAAAGGTAACTAAACCCCCATGTGATGTTATTCTGTTATTTATGTTATTATTAATTTCATAGGGGTTCTATCTGACTTCTGAGTCACATCTGGTTGTCTTAGCACACATTTTAGTGCAAGAGTAAGTACGAAGTAGATTTATTTCTCTCTCTTTTTCAAAAAAAAAAATCAATAACCAGTTTGCAATGCCTTTGATAGAAATTCAATGACTAACATAAGGTTTTACTTTATCAAGAAGCTGGGATATTGTCAACAGCCTTCCAAGAGAGTAACTGATTCAAAATCCAATTGTCAAAACCTTCACTGGGCGCTTGTTGCATGCCAAAACAGTGTGCAGGGTCCTGGGAAGATTCAGAGATGCATTCTCCCTTCTCAGAAGAAGTGTCACCAAATAGCATAAGCATGGGACCAGAGGAACAATTCCAATATGCATTATACAGAGACAAACATACCAAAGACTATGTGACTTACTCAGCAGGTTGAAACTAAAGCAGGGCTACCTGGGGTTATTTAACCTACACGGTTGACACTGGAGACCCCAAAATCACAGCTGTCAAACACACGCCACTTTGGGGCTAAGTGGAAACTTCCATCCCTTCCACGGACATTCCAAAGACTGTCAGCCTGAAATTAGCTAGGACTATGGGCAGAATGATCAGGAGGTGTTTGTGAGGGATTTACCTCACGCCCAAGCTCCAAATTGCTTCTTGAGGAGTCAACCTCAAGGACTCAACAGTTATCTTTTGAAACAGCTTTTAGGAAAAAATCAAAAGATCTGTTTTGCAAGAGCCTGATATCCTAGTGGCCTGATCAGGCATCCTGGGAATTGCCTTAGGAGGGAATAGCTGGAGACTAGCCATGGGCGACGCGTAGGAATGTGGGGTGGTGAGTTAAGCATGTGGAACACGCAGAGGGATGGAATAGCACCAAGGTGAGAATAAGAAAGTGGTTGCCCGAAATCAGATTTAATTCTCCCCAGCTTCTGCTGGAAGTACTCAACTGATGCAACATCCACTGGCAGATAGTAGATATTTGGTAAATATTTGTTAGAAGAAGATACAAATATTGGGGCGCCTGGGTGGCTCAGTCGGGTAAGCATCTGACTCTTGACTTCCGCTCAGGTCATGATCTCATGGTTCGTGGTTTCAAGCCTTGAGTCGGGCTCTGCATTGACAGTGCAGAGATTCTTGGGATTCTCTCTCTCTCTCTCTCTCTCTCTCTCTATCTGCCCCTCCCTCGAAACAAATAAATAAACTTAAAAAAAAATACTACACAAATATGGATAGAAGGTATAAAAGCATCACTTGAGAAGCACGGGATGCTATTCACTTTTCAGAGCCATATTGTATTTACCATGGCACTTTAAGAATGGGTGACGATAATGCCACTGAGATCATTTCCACTAGGAGAGAAGTTCTGAGGACTCTGAAAACTTGTAGGACGAGGCAGGCAAGCCTAGAGATTGTGATAAGTAAAGTGATTAACTGAAGAGCTGTGTGGGGGGAAGAAAAGAGACTCAACTTAGCCAAGGTTCAGAGATAACAGAAACTTTTCACCAAATGAAAGGTGGCTGTGAGCAGACAGTCTGTCATTGATTTCGGGGAAAGCTCTCGGACAGAACCAGTGGACTCAGATAGCACTTTCAGGTGAAGACCTCTAGGGAATTCAGCTTGTTTAAGCAGCCCCCAACTCCCGTGGGAATCCGGCTTATTTCTGGGAAACCTGAACGAGAAAGAATTCAGAGCTCTCAAAGCTATGCAGAGCGAAGTGGACCAGTAAACACGGGAAAAATGAAAATTTCCTGGGAATGTCAACTACCAACAGAGGCATTTTTTTGGTGTGCTGCAGAATTCAGGTTCGTGAAAGTGCGTCACGAAATGAAAATATTGTCATTGTTGTTGGTGGTGCTGACGGGGTTGGTGGTGGGGGGGCGGGGGAAGGGGAAAAGGGAATAAGAATTGCAACTCTCTTTTTTTTTACATCTGAGAAAACCACAACCCAGAAAGATGAAAGCAGCTTTCTCCAGGTCCCCCACACAGCAGAAAGCCTTCCTTTAAAGCTATGTATATCACCAGGTGATGTATTAAGTATTTTTCTACTGGAATATCATTTCCATTAAAATGGGAATTCTGTTTGTTTACTGATGTATCTGCGGCACCTAGAACAGTGCTTGGCACAAAGTAGGTGCCCGGTAAAAATGTGTTAAAGGAGAGAATGACTGAAATGTCCAAACTCTTGTCACAATGACCTTTAGATGACATCATACTGTTTCCTAAACCTAGGGCCCCTTGGACCGCTCGGATCAGCAAGTATTTACCATGCACACATCACACGCCTGGCACTGTGCTAGTTTGCTTGGTGGGGAGTGCGTGTGTTAGCGAGGACTCTTTCAGCAGCAAAATGCAAAAACACAACCGAGTCTAGCTTAAACATAAAAAGGGGTGTGGGTGGTAGAGATTGGCTGGTTCATATAAGTGGAAAGTTCAAGGTAATGCCTGCAAGAATGGCTGGAACTCACAGCACAAAAAAAAAAAAAAAAAAAAAAAAAATTCTGGACTTTGTTGCTCTCTCCGTTACTCAAGGCTCTGTTTTTTCTCTGCATTGGCTTCACTCATAGTCAGGATTTCTTTAGACTGTAGTCCTGGTAGTTCCAGGCTAACATTTTCCTTGCTTAGCTGTGGGAAGATTCCTTTATTCTAACAGTTCAAACGAAACTAGTGTTCCTATTGATTCAGTCTGGATTAGGTGCCCGTTTACAATGAGTTACTAACCAATGGGAGGCAGTAATTCACTTCCATAGGTGTGGGTTAGGCGAGCACACATGGAGTCTGGGATGGGGTCAGCCCCATCCAAACTACATGGACGGACTAAGAGTGATTTCCTAAAAGAGTATCAGGGGGCGCCCCATCCAAAATAAGAAATGCTGTGAAGGTAAAGGGTGCACCCCAGATAGGTATTGGTAGTAAAAGCAATAAGAAAAGTCCCTGAAGTTGAGGAGCTTAATTTTTGTTGGAGGAAAATCACAAATTGATTCATAAATAACCAAACAGCACTTGATTCATATCAAGTCTGAGTTTGAACTTACGACAGGGGCATCTTATATCGCTAACTTCCGAAATTTCAGTTTCCTTTTAGTATTCAATTTTGTGCTGCTCCCACTGACGCCCCTTTACCACGTGTGCCCCGAATTGGTATATCCCCTTCCCCAAGCGCCCCCTGGAGCCTCCGGTTGCTGGACTGCCAGTCAACCCTCCAGGTGTGGCCCTGTTTCTAACTTCAAAGCAGGTTGTTCAAACAATTAGCAGCGATTTTATTGTTGCACTTTACCTCTTAAAAACAAAAATGAATAGGGGCGCCTGGGTAGCTCAGTTGGTTAAGCGTCCACCTCTTGATTTTGGCTCAGGTCATGATCTCACGTTTCATGAGTTCGAGCCCCACGTCAACTCTCTGACAGTGTGGAGCCTGCTTGGGATTCTCCCTCTCTCTCCTCTTTCTGCTCCTCCCCCACTTATGCACTCTCTCTCTCTCTGTCTCTCAAAATAAATAAATAACAATTAACAAAAATTAAAATAAAATAAAGGAAGACCTGTATCACAGACATAAATGGAACACCAGTATCCCCTGCCATAAGTTGAAAGTATCTGAAAAATCAAACAATGTTATTCAATTCTATCTAGACACTGCCAAGGTTTTAAGCCCAAGGTGGGCTCTCTCTTTACTAAAAAAAACCAAAAAACAAAGTGACCAGCAAATATCAGAGAACTGGTAAAGGCATATTAGCGCCAAACTTGCACTTTTTCCCTTGATTTCAATATAAGGATTGAAGGAGAATTGAAAAGGCAATAACTTCCTCCCTATGGGATATTATTTAAAGCCTTGCCCATGCACTACCTAGAATGATTGCATTTCATCCCCGACAGATGACCAGGGAAGCAGCAAATCAGAGGAATTAAGGAGAGAGGTGAACCAGGTAAGTGACACTGGGAAAGGCAGTAATGCTTGAGGTTGGCCTCACAGGGCCGGCATGGCTTTGACCTATCTGCTGTAGCAAATGCCCTGTGGTAAGGCTGCAGACACAAGAAAGACTCACAGCTGGGTCTCCCAGAAGGCCCAATGACCAGTCCTTTCTGAGTGTCCTCAAGGCCAGAGTATTTATGTAGGGAGCAGGGAATCTCTTTTCCATTCCCTCTCCAATCATTTGTGCTTTTTATTTTATTTTATTTTAAAATGTTTATTTATTTATTTATTTCGACAAAGAGAGAAAAGAGGCAGAGAGATAGGGAGAAAGAGAATCCCAAGCAGGCTCTGCACTGTCAGCGGAGAGCCCAGCATGGGACTGGATCGCACAAACCTCCAGATCATGACCCAAGTCGAAACCAAGAGTCCGACACTTAACCGACTGAGCCACCCAGGTGCCTCTTTTTTATTTTATTTTATTTTATCTTGTTTTATTGACACTTGCTTTTCACTCCAATTACGTTCATTTCATAGAACTATTTTGCTTAGCACAAACGGTTGTCACTAATGGTGCTGTCATCACCGAGGACCCCATACATCCCACCCTCAACCCCTACAACAAAGCCAGCGAATGAGAAGCTCGGCTATGAAGCAGAGGCCGGAATTGCAGCGGGGTCTCCCAGCAGGGACTCCCCACCAGAGTGGACAGTGCACATGGGAAGATCTCTGACCAGACAGAAAGCATCCTAAATGCCCGCAGAGAATGGCCTGTGGTCCGTCTCACGGTATCTCACCCCAGTCCCCCCTGATGGGCCCCCAATCTCTTTTCACCAGTAATAAAGAAAACACACGTTACGAAAAGGCAGTTCATCTGTGAACATATTGGCTAGGATAACACATCTTAGAGCTAAATGTGTCATTGTAAATGGACTCGTTTTATGTCTCCACATACTGTAGATGTTTAAAAAAAGGCATATGCACAGAAACTATGGGAACCGAACCACAGCAGGAGCCCATGAGCTGAGACTCTAGTATAATCTGACTTTTGTGTGGCTCATTTTCTTTCTTTAATATTTTCTTAATGGGTGGAGGAGGAAGCAAAAGGAGACAGAGGCTAACACAGAGCACTGTGTAAATAGAAATACATTCAGTGTATCTTATTTGTCATCATAAATAGAAATACATTCAATGTGTCTTAAATTACTTGTCATCACCAGGATATAGTGTGATCTAAAAATATTTGTATGGTGATATACACTTGCATATTATATAGGATCACATATAATTTTTTTAAGTCTTATCTTCCAATATTTAATCAATCACCAGGTCCTCTTTCTTCTACCACCAAATTATACCTGGAATTTTTAATTATGGGAATAAATAAAAAGAAGTTTCTTTTAAGTTATTTGTTTTCAAAGGAAGAGAGTGTATGAGTGGGGAGGGGCGGGGGGGGGGCGAGAATTCCAAGCAGGTTCTGTGCTGTCAGAGCAGAGCCCAATGGGGGGCTCAAACGCATGAACCGTGAGATGATGACCTAGGTGGAAATCAAGAGTCAGACACTTAACTGACTGAGCCACCCAGATGCCCTTGAAAAAAATAAGTTGTGTGTGTGTGTGTGTGTGTGTGTGTGTGTGAATCCCCATCTGTGTTGCTAATGTCCTCTCTCATTGGACAAATGAGAAAGCCTCTATCCTGGTCTCCCTCTTTGCACTATTGTCCTCAACAGGCAGCAAGGGGACTCCTCTAATCCTGTCCCTCCCATTGTTAAATCCCTCAGAGCTTCCTCACTGATCTCAAGATGGAGACCCACTTCCTTCCAGAAGCCTCCAAGGCCCCCTGCATTTTTTTTTTTTTTTTTTTTGCATCTTCCTCTTTCTCCAGCTTCATCTCTCACCACCTGCTTTCTCTCATACCTTGTGGATCCTCAGCTGTGGCCTGGAGATGTGCATTCCATTGTGGTGGTTAGAGGCAAGAACTGTAACCAGACTCCCGAGGGCCAAATCCTGGCTCCCCAACTGATTAGCTAGCTGCGTGATCTTGAACTACTTACTTAACCTCCCCACTTGCTTCATCAGTAAGACAAGGGCTATGATGGGCCTCATTGTTCAGGTTGTCATCAAGATTATGTGAGTTGAGATAGCTTTTAGGGCAGTTATAGAATGAATAAGTCACTGGGATGAAAGGTACCACAGAGGGAATACAGTCAATGATATTGTAATAATACTGTATGGGGACAGACGGTAGATACACTTGTGGTGAGCACAGTGTAACATACAGACTATAGACTCCTGGAATCACTATGTCGTATACCAGGAACTAACGTAATTGCGTGCCAATTATATTTCATTTACAAAAAAAATGACTTAGAGCAGAATTAAACTAGCCAGAAGGCCTTAGGGCCTTTTAAGATTTCATTCTCTCTGTGAAATGCACCTTCCCTCCCTACCTCCTTCCCACTTGGAAAATCCTACTTATTCATCAAATTCTATCTGTTATGGGCTGAACTGTGCCCCCCTCTCCCCCAAAATTCATATGTTGAGGCTCTAGTCCCCAGTACCTCAAAATGTGACTGTATTTCGAGGTAGGGTCTTTAAAGAGGTGATTACGTTAAAAGGAGGCCATTAATTGGGCCCTAGTCCAATCTGACTGGTGTTCTTAGAAGAGGACATTTGGACACAGATCAACAGAGAGAAGACCATGTGAGGACACAGCATGAGAGTGGCCATCAGCAAGCCAAGGAGAGACCGCAGAACAAACCAAAGCTGCCAACACCTTGACCTCAGACTTTCTAGCCTCCAGAACTGTGAGGAAATAACTTTCTGTTGTTTGAGCTACCTAGTCTGTTGTATTTTATTATGGCAACCCCAGGAACCTATCACAGATTTGCAGATTTTGGACTCAGCAAGCCTCCACAATCATGTGAGTCAATTTTTAAAATTTTTTCTCTCTCTGTCTCTCAATAAATTGATGGATGGATGGGTAGATAGCTAGATAGACAGATAGATCTAGATGGATAGAGATAGATAGAGAGAGAGATAGAAAGAGAGATAGAGACATAGAGAGAGAGAGAGATCGATAGATCTAGATGGATACAGATAGATAGGTAGATAGAGAGATAGATAGACAGATCTAGATGGATAGAAATAGGTAGATAGATAGAGAGAGAGAGAGATCTAGATAGATAGAGATCTTTTTTATAGCTATATCTACATATACTTATCTCTGTCTCTATCTCTCTATCTCCCTATTTCTATCTCTATAAAAACCCCTTGCTGTAGGTTCTTCCTTCCAGCACATAGCACCTGGAATAGAATGTCATACCTATGGTCTTGTGGTCACTGTCCATCTTGCCTCTCAGACGGTGACATCCTGATGTGAAGAGTCAGTTCTGTTGTCCATTGCTGCTCCCCAAGAACCTATCATGGTAAATCAATATGGGATGGATACACATGGAAAACCCACAATGGAGACATAAGTTTTTACCATGTCTTTGCTCTTATAACTCCCAAGAAAGTTAAAGGAACAAATCTTTTCATGGAGATGATCAATATATTCACCAATATGATGAATATGTTTGTATATCTGTGGTTTTAAATCAATATTTTGCTGAGTTTATATGTTTGATGGGAGAAAATTTTTACTATAAATCCCCTATTATTATGGCTTCTTATACCTTAAAGTCATATAGACACATTGGATATAAATGCGAGTGGGTGAGAAACAGAACCGCATGACTGACAACAGTGACAGTAGATTTGGGAGCAAGTATCAAGACAGGAAAGGGGAAATTTGCTGATTGTATTCTATAATTTTGTGTGTAATATTTCTAGGCAAACCAATTCTGTCACTCTGTGAGACTTAGCTTTCGCTAAGTGTTATGTTAGCCATGATTTTTTTTTCAGTATCTTTGCATCTTGGATGGCAAGCTTCTGGCTCTTCAACAAAAATAATGCCACACTTCTTATTCGTGAAGCCACTGTGTGACACAGGGGAAAATGTACCAATGTAGCAATCAATCAATGACAAGTAAGTAGTCCAACTGTCACTAAATTGTGTGGTTTTTTTTTTGGGGGGGGGGAATCCCTTCCTTCTTATTACCCTGTTTTCTCAACTCTAAAATGTCTGCTATAATGAGGGGATGACTTAGGTGTCTCTAAAGACCCATCCAACAATGGTAGCTATGACCAAATAATCAACTCACCCGGCAGGTAATGTGTACAGGAAGACCCGTGTCTCCCATGCAATATCTTCCAGGATTCAGAAAGTAACCCCCATAACTCTTTCTCTCACTTAAGTATTTCTGGGGAACCCCCCCCCCACCAATTATTAAGAAATGACTAGGCCCCTGGTACTATGATAGATGCAGGGGACAATGATGATGAGCAAGAGGGCTCTGTCCTCCTGGAGCCTGGAGATTCAATGGGTACTTACATCGCTGTGTGATAATCTCTCTGATAACAGAAGCCCTGGGTATCACTGAATTCACATCCAGGAGTTCCTCGCATAATCCTGTGTGGCAAGGAATCCAAGAAAGCTTATTGGAGGGAGTGAGGCCTACTGAGACATAAGAGATAAGTGAGGGTTGTCTAGGTAAAAGCATAGAGGAGTGGGGTTGTTGGGTGTGAAGGACATATTCCAGGCCAAAGTTTGCAGCCACACTGAGCTCCTCACTCCTCCTTCCCTGATCTCGGTATCTTTCATCACTGCCTCCACCTGGAGCTCTACTCAGACAAGCTCTCTTCATCCACATCCCCCCCCCCCATCCTTTAAGACTTGAGTAAAATACTATCCCTTCCGAGAAGCCTTCTCTGATCCCCTAGATAAGAAGCCAGCATTCTCTGTAATCACGTGAACATCCAGAGACAGCCTGAAAGACCATTCCTCCATTACAACTTCAGTGATGGGTCACCTTACACAAATCATATAAAACTGGGCCTCGTGCGGCATGAACGTGCGTTCAGTAAAATAAGGGTACTGGAAAGGACACTGAAAACAATTTGAATCATCAGGACACACTCTTAAGGAAGTACAAAATGGGGGCGCCTGGGTGGCTCAGTCGGTTGAGCGTCCGACTTCAGCTCAGGTCATGATCTCACGCTTCGTGGGTTCGAGCCCCTCATCGGGCTCTGCACTGACAGCTCGGAGCTTGGAGCCTGCTTCAGATTCTGTGTCTTCCTCTCTCTCTCTGCCCCTCCTCTGCTCACACTCTGTCGATCTCTCTCTCGAAAGCTAAATAAACATTTTTTTTTAAAGTACAAAATGAAGGAAACCACACAGACTGCAGCAATTCCTTTATTTATTATTCTTAAAATGCTCTTTTCTGAGATTTCTCACGTTCAGTGCTTCCCACACCAACCATTCTACCGAAAACACATTGAACTTGGCTCTTCATCTTCTCTGTTCACTTTTCTCTGCTTTGGTAAAGTCATTCTCTCTCCTTTTTGGCATAATAATGGGGGGATGAGGGAAAAGGGATGATGATATCCATGCATTTTCCCCATCACACTAATATGAGAATTTGTGCTATTAATATCTTATCTTCCTTACCAGGCCTATGATTAATGTTTAAGCTGAGAGTTTCCCAGTCTGATTTTTAAAACTCCTACCAACAAAGATTCCCCCCCCTCCGCAAAACATGAGAATGTTCTTTCCCTGTGAGGAGCATATCCTTTTCTAACCTCTAATTCTCCACATTATTATTCAATCAATTATTTAGCATTTATTGAATATGTACTTTGATAAACTACGGTACCTTCTTACTGAATGAAGTTCAGGGGACCTGTGGTTTTCTCCATGTGATATTGTGATTTATAACAAGAAATAGATATTTGGTCTTTGACCTGCTCCTGGCATAGAGCTCCTAAAACCATTTGGAATGTCCTAAGTGATGAGAGCCTTAAACTTGTCTTTTCTTGCGTTAACAAGTGACTTTTGGAAGTCTGCTAAGTCCCCAAAGTTTGGGGCTGGTTGCCAGTGGAGTCAGCCACGTGATTAAGGGTTTGAAACTTTCAGTCTCAAGCCCTCCACAACCCCCCATCTTAGGGGAAGGGGAAAGGGGCTGGAAATTGAGTTCAATTCTCAGCAAGCAATGATTTAATCAATCCTGCCTGTGTAATGAAGCCTTGATTGAAAGGACAGAATTTGGAGAGCTTCCAGGTTGGTCACCATGTTGAAATTTGGGGAGAATGGCGCACTTGGAAAAAACATGGAAGATGCTTTCGCCATACTTTGCCTTATGCATTCCTCCCATCTGGTCATTCCTAAGTTATATCCTTTTATAATAAACCAGTCACCTAGTAAGTAACATGTTTCTCTGTGTTCTCTGAGCCACTCTAGCAAATTTATCAAACTCAAGATGGAGGTTGTTGGATCCTCTCATCTAGAGCCAACCTGGTCTCACAACTAACATCTGCAGTGGAGGTGGAAGGCAATCTTGTAGGACTAAGGCCTTCCTCTGTGGGATCTGATGCAATCTCCTGGTGGATACTGTCAGAATTGAGTTGAATTGTAGGACACCCAGCTTGGTGGTGTGGGGAAAACCTTCACACATTGGTGACCAGAATCAGAATCATTAGTCTCCAAATTTAAAATCAAATTTTCAGAGGAGTTTACCTTAGGGAAAGCCTTCATCCGTGCTTCTTCACCTGTTAGTATACTACAGAATTACTTAGAAAGAGGAGCTAATGAGGTCAAAGTCTATATAAAGTCTAGTTAGGTTTGTACAAGAGCAAAGTCTTTTCTTCAACATTGGTCCATGTCTTTGGTTATTGCTTAATGTTTTACAAATTCAGGCCGCTGATCATAAGAAAATTCAGAAAACAATTAGCAAATGCCTTAGAAGCCAAAAAAAGTTCCCACCTCTGGAAAAATAGCCCAGCGGGATGCTTCATTGTGGTCAGGTCAACAGATGATCACTGATACACAAAGCAGAGCACTTTTCTGATTTGGGATCTCAGAACTTCCCAGAAGGGGCCAAATATCAGGACCCTGAATAAAGCTATGACACAAACACAGGAAAAAATTGTTGACCCATACTTTAAGAAGGAGTTAAAGGTATTTCCTTGAGAATTAAGCAAGCAATAAATCTTCTCATTCACAAGAGTGACCCATGTTCTCTCACCCTTGCCTTTTATGCAATTTTTCTCAACCAGCATAAAAAGAATTATCAAAACTTATGCCAGAAATATTATTAAGAGCTGGCCTGCCTATTTCAAAATTGCTCCCATGAGGAATCTACACAGCAATTCAGGATAGGCTATGAATGTGATTGGATTAATTAGAACACATCAGAAAAATTTCAAGTGGGGGAAATAAAACCCTGATGGAAATTATTCCCAGGAATGCTCTTAATACATCAGAATTACTATATGAGTATTGAGATAGTGTGATAATTCACTAAATGGCCTGAAAGTATCGCAGTAAATTGGTACCTAGCTATAAACATATATAATCTATTCATTATTTAATTCTCAAATACCTAGTTAGGGTCTAATATGAGTTGACAGAGTTTAGGTGCAAGGAACACGGTGTTGGGCAAGCGGACAAAATTCTGTCCTCATGGGCATGCATTCGAGACAGAGATGGGAAATACTTTTCATACTGTCAAGACAGTAATAAGAGGTGTGAAGAAAACCTAAGCAGGATACAAAGATGGGTGAAGTGAGCTAGAGCAAATGATTATTTTCGATAGGTACTCCAAAAGGGTTCTCCAAGGAAGTTTCCTTTTAACGAAGACCTGAATCACAGGGGACACACCACGAGAGGTCTGAAGAAAATATCCCAAATACATGCCAAAGTGGCAACAAGCTTGGGGATGTAGGGTGGCATCATGGAAAAGGATGACTAAAACAGGTAGTATGGAGAAGAAAGACCTTTTGAGGGAAGGGAGGCAAGAGTGTGAGATACCAATAGGTTGGATGGGTCATCAAGGTAGATGTTGCATTCCCCCCAAATGATAAAGACACAACTATGGGAGAGACCTATTGAGCTGTTTAAACTGTCAATGAATGGGATGTGGAGGGGCTCGGACATTAATAGATGACTATATCAAAAGGGGTAGTCGTAAATTGTCTGACAGCCTGCATCTCAGAGCCACTGGTGTTTAGGGAAGAGGAGACATGAAATGATTTAGAAAGAGCAATGAGGAAAAGAAGGACATGAACTACCTCCAGGTTCTGATCCAAGACTATGGGAAGCAATGTCCTCAAAGGGTAGCCAGGCCTCAGAGCACAATGCGAAAGAGAATGTCCAAAGAACAGGATATAGGATATTTTGTTGATGATCATGAGTCTCATATGCCACAGTTTTGAGGGTTGAAGAAGCAGTGGAAATCAAAACAAATTTGGGGCTTTAGTGAGCCACGAATCATTTGGAGGCATTAAGAGCTACCGATGTGTCAGAATCCCGTAACTTTCTATCCCATGGTAATGGAAAAAATTAGAACGGATCATAATAAGGAGCCACTGAGACAGTATGCTAAAAAGATGAAGCATTCCAATTTTCTACATTTCCCTCCTTACCCCAAAGCACAGCATTTGATTGATAGCCAGCTTTATTAGCTACTCTAGTATAAATTTTAGAGGTTGACGTGTTATCTAAATGGACACTGAGATTTCAGATAGCAGCTGCACTTCCAATTGATAGAAATTTTGGGAGCTGAAAGATAAAACTGACTTCCCACATCCCAATAGCACACGTCAACTCGGCCAAGAGAACTTCTCCAAGAGATGCCTTACACCGCAATGCCAAGGGTGCGTTACCCATATGCACTGACTTTTCTATTTTGGTGAACAGAAGGGGGAAATGGCACTATCAGATAAGATAACATGATGAATGTTCTCAGATTGTACTTGTACTCTGTGAATTCTGGAGCTCTAAAAGTTCCTTGACTTAGCTAAAGCCTGAGAAATCAGTTGGAACTCAAGCTGGGTATATAATGTGAAGTGGGTCAAGCCTCCCCCTCTCCCACTGCCTCCAATAGATGGGTCGAACTGCTCCGCTTAAATTACAAAGTGAGTTGGCTCCTCCGAGCTGACAAGGTTCATGCTTCTCCTTTAAACTTCAAAGATAGTTATTGACAGTGTGTGAGGAGCCCAGCTCCTTACCGCCAATTGTTTCATTAAGGGACTCCATCCCTCACAGGGGAGTGGGTTGAGTTTCTGCTGCAGTTAGGAAAATAAGGACAGAAAGTGGAGCAAACAGAAGGAAAAGAAAATAGAAATTAAAAAAAAAAATACGAATCAATACACTGGCAAAGCAATGAGGAGAAAGGGGAGGAAAGCATAATGAGAGAGTACGAGGGGTAGTTTTACAGAAACAATCAGAGCCTTTCTCACAAGTAATGATTCACTCCGTGTTGCAGCTCATTGTGCTTAGATTGAATTATGAGGCTTAGTTCTGAGCACCACTAGAAAGGATCCGTTAGCAAAGAACTTCATGTGCACGTGAACCAGAGAGGAGGTCTATTCAGCTTTTTCCTTATGCTCATTGAAGTCTGCTAATTCCATATCAGGAAGAACAACCAAAGTGATTTCGTAGATAATATAAGGATGGTGTTTTGGTTAACTATACCTATTTTTTATACAGATTTGTGCCACGATATCCTCATTTCTGGCTCTCCTGAAACAGTATAGAGGCATGTAGTTAGAATTTGTAGATGACAAATGACATGTTCTCCTTGCTCTCCCCACCATTCCCTCTGCCCATTCAAGTGTGCTTGCTGCCAGGTTTTGCAGAGGTTTCTAGAAAGGACCATGGCATAGAGACAATGAGCTTCTCAATAATAATGAGTATGGAGAGAAATCTCAAGGAGGCCTCATGATGACTTAGTACCTCACAAGACATTGTCATGACCCTTGGGAGATACGGGACCTTAGTTTGAGCTTGAATTCCCTGGCAACTTGGAAACACACAAGTTGAGAGTCAAATTACATTGATTTATTGAAAGTAAAGAAATCTCTCTCTCTTTTTTTAATTGATGTATTTATTTTGAGAGAGAGAGGGGAAAAGCACAAGTGGGGGAGAAACAGAGAGAGAGGGAGAGAGAGAGAGAGAGAGAGAGAATCCCAAGCAGGCTCTGCCCTGTCGGCACAGAGACCAACATGGGGCTCGAACCCATGAACTGTGGGATCATGACTTGAGCTCAAATCAAGAGAAGAACACTTAACTGACTGAGCCACCCAGGCGCTCCAGTAAAAGAATATATCTTTTGAGTGTGTGTCCTGAGATCCATACCTAACATACATATCAATCTCTCTGCAAATGTATATAAATGCGCGCGCGCACACACACACACACACACACATTTGTATTATATCATAGAAGAGTGTCCTGAGACTATAGACACTAACCTGTTAACAAGCTGATTTTGAGGATTGAGGTAAATACGCAAGGGCAAGAAAAGGAAAAGGTATGATAGCTTTCAAAGAGAGAAAAAAGACCCAGGAATGTATCAGATACTCATGTCCAATGGCTGCTGTAACTAGCATTAACTTGCTGGCAGTTCCTAGGACAAGGTGTTGGACTTCAATGGAAGCAAGCGTGGTCCTGGACGAACAATATGAACAAGGAAATAGTCGCTCTCCACTCAACAACTTGGAGAAAGGGAGGCCTCTGTTTCTTTCTTCCTAATCTCACTTTTTCCGCCCCCCAGCTCTTCCTGCTGCCAATATTTTCCACTCTTCTGTGTTCCAGCTGTACGGAGGAATAACTCATAGACAAAGAACTGTACATATGCAATGTGTCCAATTTGATGATTTTCAACCCATGATACCATCACCACAATCAAGATAATAAGACATTTCCAACACCTCTCAGAGTTCCTTTGTGTCCCTTTGGTTTTCTTGCTGTCATTGCTGTTGTTGTTTTGTGGTAAGAACTCTGCACAGGAGGTCTAGCCTGTTAGCAAATTTTGAGTGCGTAATACATGTATTGTTAAATGCGGGCCTCGTGTTGAACTGTGGACCTCTAGTCTTTCTCATCAAGCATGGCTGAAACTTTCCTTAAAATAATTCAGTGCATCTCCAGTAACCACTCCAGTTAGCTGAACAATATTTCAAAAACATTAGCATCGACAAAGGAAACAACCAATCCACTCACTTAAATAGTGAATGAGGGCCAACACAGGCTGGACAGTATGAAAGGCACTGGCACACGGAGGCCAACAGGCTGACTCGGTGAAATGTCTCAGTTCTGAGGGAAGTCGTAGAATACTATCAAATCTGGAGTAAAATTCTGACTTTGAAATAAGCCACTTTAAACCCAAAAGATGTGCTTATCATAATTTGAAGAATTTTGCTTCCATGAGGGAAAAAAGTAGGCTTAGGAGGTCGGCATTGGGCACATCAATTTATTTGCCACCAGAGCAAATTTTGCCTTTCATGCTCAGTCAATATATCTATGGCCTCTGTTCATGCCCTGACCACAGAGGCAGCTCTGTGTGGTTACAAAGGTGGCTACGGACTGGAATGGGGTTGGTTGGTGGCCTAAGTAGCCTGACTGAAAGAAATGTGTAGTTGCAGGGGGCGGGGGGCGGGGGGGACCTGGGTGGCTTAGCTGGTTAAGCTAAGCTTGGTTTCAGCTCAGTTCGTGATATCATGGTTTGTGAGATCGAGCCCCATGTCCGGCCCTGTGCTGACACCACCAAATCTGCTTGGGATTCTCTCTCTCTCTCTCTCTCTCTCTCTCTCTCTCCTTACACCTTTCTTCTCGCACACACTCTCTCTCAAAATAATTAAAAAAGAAAAGTGTGGTGGACATTCAGATTTCTTTCATTAAACTAAAAAAAATACAAAAAACAAACAAAAAAAAAAACAAACAAAAAAGCAACAACAAAAAAACCCATGTTACCAGAAAGTAACAGAAGAGAGAAAAGCAATCCTCGGAGTGGGGCTGAATCGCACTTAGAACAGAGCACTGGAGTGAGAAGCCTTCCATCGCACAGTTAACAACCCCGGCTCTGGTGCCGGGCAACATTGCTTGAAAATGCGGAGTCCATGTTGCCTCGGTCAGAAGATTCTCTAAACTCCATCTGTTCCGCTGTAGCCAGAAACACAAACTGAGAGGGAACCAAAAAGAAAGCAAGGTGTGCATTTTGCATTTGCACACAGAGCAGGCTTGGACATCAGGCAATTCTCATCTCCATTGATCAGAATCCAGGAAAACGTGTATGTCTTTGGGGGTAAATACGCTGGTGGCGATGTAGCTGGTTCATCGTTTTCCCTTTAAAGTTGAAGGGAGCAGTAGACATAGGACCTAACAAAAGAGTCCAATTCAGTTTATACACTATTTACAAGAACTTGAATTTAGAAGACAGTTGTTCCTTTTGTTTTATTCGGAAAGCATTTACAAAGCACCTGCTGGTGTCAGGCACTCACCGTGTGCCTTACTTAACTCTTACACCTATACCGTTTAATAGACATAATTATTTTCTCCGTTTTATAGACGAGAATGCAAAGGCACGGAGAGGTGACAAAAATCGCCTAAGGTCCCAAAGCTAATAAATGCCAAAGCTGGGATTCCAGCCTGGGTCTGGAACCAAACTTATAACTGCTATACTAAGCAGCCCCTTTGCCATATGAGGGACGGGGTCATCTGTCTGCATGTGTTCTAAGGGTGAAGATAAATAGCATCAACAGCAGTCTGGAGCCTGTCTTTTGGGGAAAGTGAGGCACTGAACAGCTCTTGCAGGTTAGAGAATCTGTTCGTTGTGGGGATCTTCTGGGATCACCACAGCGTATTATTCTCGGGGCAGGATGCTAGCTAGGCGTCCCTCTCGGAATAGACAAGATGATATCCCAGGATCCACCTCTGCTCCCAGAGTCTGCTTTTCTATTCATATTCCGAAGCCGGCATTAGCAGATTCAGGAAGGGGTCCGTTGTTCAGTTTCTAAAAAGATTTCAAACTTGTACTTAAATCTTCCAGCTTTAAATCATTTTTCTTTTATTCATTCTTCTGAGGTTTCTGAGGGATTGCCAATACTTGACTCTGCTTTGACAAAGCTATCCTTGGCTATCAGATTAGATAAGATGATGAATTGTACTTAAGACTCCACATAAGTTAAAAGCCCAGGAGTTTTAGTGGAAAACTTTCTCAAACACAGTTAAATCTCAGAGCTTGCAAAGAATGGAGGGGGTTGGGTTTACTGATAAAATAATCCAGTTCATTGATGTTGCTGCTGGGATTACTGAAACCCGGCGACAGGGAGATTTTCTACATTTTTCCCCCCAAATAAGCCTATACAGCCAGTGGAAATCCCCTAGGTAATGGGAGGAAAACATTTTATTCTAAATGGAAAACACTATCTAGATTATGGCCAAGGACAAAATTTTCATACTTCATAGACTCGAAATGTGTGTTTTTCACATTTCTGAAATTGGGTGCATAGTATAATCACCCAGGTGGCATTCATGATGTAGTTGTCATTGTCTGTTCATCAGCATCCACATGTGCAGACCGTGTAGCACTGGCTTGCAAGAAAATCCTAAAGACCACAGTAGATTTTCTTGCTTGCTTTTTTTCTAATATTTATTTTGGAGAGCGCACGAATCAGCGAGGGGGAGAGAAAGGAAGACAGAAGATCCAAATCGGGCTGGGCACTGACGGGCCAACGGCAGCAAGCCTGATGTGGGACTTGAACTCATAAACCGCGAGATCGTGACCTGAGCCAAAGCTGGTCGCTCAACCGACTGAACCACCTACGTGCCCCAAAAGTAGATTGTTTTAAGCAGAATGTTTATTACCAATAGTCTCAGCAGTATCGAAAACCCAGACGAAACATGACTCCGAAGTGAAGATGTTTTAGGAATATTGTAATAAAGTGATTTCACTTAGATTTTCTTTTCTTAGGCTAATAAAGGAGTGTCAAAGAAATCTTTCAACAGGTAGAAAGTGAAAGTTCTGAGCGCCATTTAATTGGCACTGGATTTCTTCAGTGTCTCAATTACACAAAAAATAACAATCTGGCTTCAGTCAATGGTGTCTTAGATTCGATGAAGTGCGATAATGATCAACTAGTAAAACACAATACTTATAACACAAAACCACGACTCTAGTTTCGACGTCAGGTAACCTGAGTACAAAAATCGAGCTGGGTGATACATCGCTTTGGTTGATTTTCCCAAACTAATATATTCTCAACACTTCTGGAGCTCCTCTAGAAAACGCAGGGGCCCATTACAGCCTAGTGATGACTGAACGATAGAATGTGTGTGAGAAACTTAGCAGAGAGCCCGCAAGCATTTAATCTGTGAACGGCTCTTGATTTTATCTGCGTTGGCAGAGGCCTCACAACATCCCGTCTTTTTGCCTTTTCCCTTGGGAGCCGGAGGCTCTAGGGAAGTGGTTGGCTTCCTTGCTAGTTCCGCAAAACTATTTTAGTGGCCAGAGAAAAGAAAAAGTCACTGTTAAGAACTTACCACCAAGTTGAGTATAAACGAGCAGTGCAACCTTTCGTTGTTAAGCTGATGTACATGTCTGCAGCCACAGCGGGCCAGAGGAGGGTGCTTGGGTAGAAGGGTAGTCTGCTTGGCATAAGATGAATATTGACCGGTGGGAAGTAAGAGACAGGGGGGAGTTAGACAATTTCCCCCTCTTTTCCCCATTCTATGGTTCCTCCATGAAGCCCTTCTGGAAAAGTCCAGTGTGCCAAGCAAATTTAGCCACCAAGGGACCTGCCGTGTTACCTGCTGGCTCAGTGGGAAGTGTGGCCAATCCGGAATCACACCCTGTCCAATGCTTTGCATTATTTCCTTTCTCCTCACCTTCACCACTGTGGGCTTGCACCACATAAATCAAATATTGGATCCTTGATATTTAATAAAATATCCACTCCTTGCCTCTCCTCTGCTTGCCCCAGGGCTCGGCACATCCTCGTGCCCCATGTGTTGGTTGACACAGAGTTCCTGGGGAGCCCCGGAAACGTTGGTCTGACGTGTTTCTAGAATCAGACGACGTGGGTTAGTCGAACGCTGATGCTGCTGTGGAGCCAGGCGTCCTAGCCTCAGCCTTGGCTCCAGTTCTCATTAACTGTGTGACCTCACTCAGAGGTCTGATGGCAATCATATGACCTGCCTTCCTTATCTTGAAATGCCATCATCAGGATCAGGAGAGATAAGGTTGGAGAAAGTAATGTGTGAGCCACCAGGTAGCCCATAAATAATGATTGCTACCAAACATGAATTTGGTGCAGTGAATTCTGTTGCCCTTTTTAGTCAATACAAGATCAGTGTTAAAACTTTTATAAAACTGGGAGGGGGGGGGAGCACCTGGGTAGCTCAGCGGATTAAGTGTCCAACTCTTGATTTTGGTTCAGGTCATGATCTAATGGTTCCAGGGATTGAGCCCCGCATCAGGCTCTGCGCTGACAGTATGGGGCCTCTCTCTCTCTCCCTCTCTTTCTGCCTCTCCCCCACTCATGTTCTCTGTCTCTCTCTCAATAAATAAATAAATATTTTTCAAAAAATTTTATGAAATTGTAAAACTTCAGGTAGTTCATTATGTTAGTTTCTGGGACTGCTGTAATAAAACACCACAAACCAAGTGGTTTAAAACAACAGAAATTTATTCTAAGACCGTTCTGTAGGCTAGAAGTCCAAAATCAAGGTGCCAGCCAGACCATGGTCTCTCCAAAGGCTAGAGTCCTTCCTTGCTTCTTCCAGCTTTTGATCACCCCAGGAGTTGCATGTTGTGGCACTGTAACTCCCAATATCTGCCTCCACCTTTGCATGCCCTCTCCTCTCTGTGTGCCCCTGTATCTCCAGATCTCTCTCCTTTTAAGGAAACCCATCATTGGATTTAGGGTCCACCCTAATCCTACATGACCTCATCATAACATGAATTACATCTGCAAAGATTCTGTTTCTAATCTACCTGTGATACACGTTCACAGGTATCTGGGGTTAGAACTTCAATGTATCTTTTTTGTGATATAATTTGACCTAAAATAGTCATGTGAGCTCTTAAAATATATATACATGTAAATATATATATAATATATATATTATATATATATACACATATATACACAGTATTGTGATCTATGAAGTTAGAAACATGAAGAGAAGTACAATTCTTATTAATAAGCAAAATAAATAGCTCTTAAAAATCTCTTCCCAAGGGGTGCCTGGGTGACTCAGTTGGTTGAGCATCTGACTCTTGATTTCGGCTCAGGTTCTGATCCCAGGGTAGTGGGTCGAGCCCTGTGTCGGGCTCCACACTGAGCCTGAAACCTGCTTAAGATTCTCTCTCTCTCTCTTTCCCTCTTCCCCTGTCCTGCTTGTGAGCTCTCTATCTCTAAAATAAAAAAAAAATTAAAAAAAGGAAATCTCTCCCCAAGATCCATGTTCAAATTGCCACTTTTTAAATTCAAATTTCCCTGTCCCACATATATCATAGCTTAGCCATATAGCAGTCATTTAAATCTGTGCCATGAAACCATCCTTTAAAGAAGACTTTCAGAATTCCAATAACTGAATTATCTTGGCTAAGGAAAAGAAGAAAAAATGGAGAAAGAAACTCACATCTATTGAATACTTATCATTACTCAAGGTCACAAGAATTCTTTCATTCTGTCATCATAACCAACCTGCAAAGGAAACGTTGTGGTTTTTGTTTGTTTTATAGCTAAACAAGTTGAAGCCCCAGAGAATAAAGCATTATGTCTAAAGACTCACAGTAAATGGGGGAACGTAAAACTCTAACTTCGTTGTGCTGAATCAAAAGCTCAAGATAAGTTTTCTTATTGTCAGTTTAATTCTAGAGTAAATATTGTGTGGAATAATTGTCCCATTTCTTCAGCAACGAAACAACATCAAAGATACAATCTGACCAGTGACGGATGGTCCCCCAATCTCTCTACACTTCAGTGCCCCAGTTTTATGGTTGAGGAATCTCTCCCTTAGGACTCTCCTCCTATATACTGAATCTAAATGGCCTATCATACCTACCGCCAGCTTCATTACTTGATTGTGTATTCATTCATTTATTCGCTCAATGAATATTATTGGACATCTACTATATTCTAGGTGTGAGGTCCCAATGGTGACTAAAACAAGCCCTTACAGAACTTATAGTTTCCTGGTAGCTAAAACATTGGCCCCAGAGATCAAACCAGTGTTTCACTTTGGGTACCAAGAGTGAACATGATTTTGGTCATGTCAACCTAAAACTCAAACAAAAGGAAGCAGAAAAAAGTAACATGTACATTTCCATGTCCAGAGAATGCTCCTTGACTCACAGCCAAGTAAATGGTGTTAAGAGAGACAGACAGACAGACAGACAGAGAGACAGAGGGAGAAAGAGGGTGCTGGAGAAGGAAAAAAAAGGGGGGGGGGAAGGGGAGGGAAGAAGGAAGAAAGAGAGAGTGAGGGAGAGGGAGAAGGGGAGGGAGAGAGAGAAAAGCTAAGGAACAGAGAAACTGAAAAACAAATAAACAAACAAACAAACAAACCCAGAACCATAGAGGGGATGAAAAGATTAACTATGCAGGTAATTGGTGGTTGAAAACTTCCTTTTTCACACTGTAGGAATGGTTGAAAACAAAGAATCTTGCTTCTAAATGCACAAATACTGACCTGCGTTAATAATTCAGATCAGAGTACAGGTTCACAGAGCTTCCAGGATTCTGCATAGAATCAAAGCTACCAGGGTCGGGAAGAGGTGCTGTCTAATTAAAGGAGTAGAAGTCAGCCAGCGTGGGTGGAGGAGGGGTAAGGTGGGGTCAACCTCTGAAGCACCAGGGAGAGAGCCCTGACA